>NC_056726.1:1315482349-1315517349 GCF_019279795.1 Protopterus annectens | reverse complement strand
AAAGGCAACCTTCAGACACTGGACCTAACCCAGTTTGGCTTTGGCAAGGGAAAGTCATGTCTACTAAGCCTGAAGGACTTCTTTGAGATGGTCACCAAGGCAATGAATAAGTGGAAAATGGTGCATACTGTCTACCTGGGCCTGACTAAGGAATTTGGCACAATACCCCACTCATGTATAGTTGATAAGCTCAGTGACCTGGGAACAAACCCATACATAACTTGCCATATTGCCAGCTGGCTTACAGACAAGAATGACGAAGTCAGGATTGGTGAGACCACCTCCAATAAGAGGCCATTCACCAATGGGGTACCTCAGGGGTTCATGTTGGAACTGGTCCTATTTGACATCTACTTCTTGGAGGTAAAGGGTAATTTCAAGGGCCTTTGACTGACCAAGTTTGCAGATGACTGCAAACTGGGAGCTATAATACAGCCCTCTAACCATGACACAAACATCTTACAAAAGAGTCTAACACAGACAACTGACTGGAGACAACATCTCAGATTAAAACTGAATGCCAAGAAATGCATTATAGTGTCTTTTGGAAAAACTGCCACCCAGGCAAGTGGCTCCATCAATAAGACACCTCTAAGAGTTGACCCAGTTGTCAGTGATCTGGGAAAATATATAAACAGTAATCTGACCAACATGTGGCCAAGGTAGTAAGAAAATCATTCTATGCCACCCACAGCATAAGTAAGGGCATGGCATCCAAGTCCAAGGAAGTCATAGTTCCACTTTATTCTGCCCTTATCTGAGCCATCAGTGGGTATAATGCCCCCTTAGGCATGTACCTGGCCAGACAAATGCAAAAGTTAGAACACCCATAAAGATTCCTTAACAGGAGAATCCAGTGTATAAACACATTGTCCTATACAGATTGCCTTAAGGCCCTATCCCTACATTACTGACAGCCGATCTAGGCCTGCCATACAAGGCATCCTTGTATCCATCTCTGATGGGCCTTTTGCACATTCACAAAATGAACAGCATCAGGACCACTAGATCCAAGGATATGCATTTTGTTTGTGACATAAATAAAAAATGTTTGTGAGACAGATATTTGTCTCAGAGGATCTCCATGCTCTGGAACAGGCTCCCCATCCCTGTGAAGCAGAGTCCAACCCTAATCTTATTTAAGAGTAACCTTGACCAATGGATGGGAAATTGGAAATTCACCCTGGCTCTGCCCCTCATGTCCGTGATAGACACAGGCAAACAGTAATACCCAAACTAACATACCCACCCCCCCCAACATAACCTCTAGAAACTTCCTAACTAACATATCCCCTGTTAATAAACATGCACGATACATAGGGACACAAGTCAGATGGATTTCAAGGCTAGACTTATAAAGGCCAAGTGGTCATTAGCCTAGTATATACCTATGAGCCTATGAAGCTATGAGATAGTGAATAATAAGTCCCTAGTTTTAATATTGTTGCCCTATCTCCACTGTTATACACCCATGGAATGAGTACACAAACACGATATTTTGTGATCTTGCATAATTTTAACACCTGCATTTTATTTTAATTTTTGCATTTCTTTTTTTCTCCTGTTTTCATGACCATAAAGTCTCAGAAAGCAGTGTCATCATCTGCATGTTGGGTTGGGAGGGTGGCCTAATGGTTAAGGTGTTTGCCTTACAAACACAAGGTGCAGGGTTTGAGTCTCACAAGGGATAATTGGCTAGGCTTAAAATGGCTCGCAAGGGCAGTTAGCTTAGTACTAATCTATGAACCTATGTGTACAGATTTTCTAGTTTAAATCTCTAACTGCTCTGCACATACCAGTATGTAGCCTTAGAGCTCTGCATGCAATAAATATTTGCAAGGGTGTTTTACTTGCTTTTGCAAGTGATTGAACTCTTCATGTCAACCCTGCCTCCCTTAAATCCAACATTTCCAGATGGGCTCTGGTTCTCACCTCTAGTGTGGGACTAATCACCCTTGGTATGCACCCTATATCAACCTCTCCCAATAGTGGTTAGTTGGCCAAGCTGATTTATTTCTCCCTTCTCCCATGCCAATTTTAATATATGCCTAGGCTACAAAATCAAACACAGGTTGCCATGATTATAGTTAGAATGTTATCCCTTTGCATTGTTAGAGTTACTTGAAACTTTGATATTAAAATGCAGTTTTTAACAGTTGTCATTGATAGAGTAGCTTGCAATTTAGTGAAGCCCACTGATGTTTTGAAATTAATTATAATTACCTCCATATAAAAGAAGGCAGTCCTGTGGCATTCAGGAAGTTAGTTCCTCATCAGGAGTATCATCTGAAAGGAAGACCTTATGAGTTTCAAACCAGTCAGAGCTAAATTGTGTAGTGCACCAAGGGGAACACTTGTAACAGAGAACAGGAATTGTGAAGTGGTTGAGGCCTTCAGCCTGCACTTCCAATTACAGCTTATTTCATGATGGACTGTGCAGACCATGTAAAGATATCAAAAGTGTGCTGTTTTGTGAAACTGTAAGTCAAAGGGCTGAGCTGTATTTATTTATTTTTGAAACTGAGAAACAAAGAATTGTTGCTATTTTTCTTTCATTTTAAACTGAGAGGTCACGTGCTGTTCCTTCTGTTTCCTGACTGGATGTATGCAACAAACATGTGTTTTCGTATAACTCAGTCCATCCAGTGTCAGTCTTTATTTGACAAAAATACCCATAAACAACATTACGCCACTCCCCCTGCTAATTATATATACTAACAATGAAATCACAGAGTCCCCGGGGAAAATGAATATTGCCCTAACCGGGCACTGTTGATCTTGCACACCTGTCAGCTATTTGTATAGTCGACTAAATGTGGTCGATTAAACAGATGTCAACCAAATTCTCTTTAGACCAAACCATATATATATATATATATATATATATATATATATATATATATATATATATATATATATATATGGATATAAATACATATATATATATATCTACATGAGTTCACTACATATGATCGGAAGTTCATATGACCGAAGCTCATTTGACTGAGACCAAATGACCCAAAGTTCATTTGACCGAAAACTCATTTGACTGAAAAACAGCACTGGCAGTCTGTAGAGCACTGTAAGGCAAGTAAAAGGTATATGCCCTGCTCCCCACTGTAGTGCGACCCTGGAGTTAGAATATATTTTTAGTTTTATGTTTTTATGTTTGATCAGATATTTTGTGGTTTGATTTGATATTGTTTAGTAAAACTGAACTTTCCCCCACATCCCCCCAACAATATATTATAACTCCAGGGTCGCACTACAGTGGGGAGCAGGGCATATACCTTTTACTTGCCTTACAGTGCTCTACAGACTGCCAGTGCTGTTTTTCAGTCAAATGAGTTTTCGGTCATATGAATTTTTGTCAAATGAACTTTCGGTCATTTGGTCTCAGTCAAATGGGCTTCAGTCATATGAACTTTCCATCATATGTAGTGAACCCATATATATATATATATATATATATATATGTATGTATATATATATATATATATATATATATATATATATATATATATATATATATATATACATATATATATATATAAGCACACACACATGTTTGTGTGTGCATGTATGTTTGTGTGTGTATCTGAAGGTAGCCATGCAAAGACTACATAATATAGAAATAAAGGTTCCATTAGATTATTTTCTGTTCCTACGGATTTGGCAGCTGGTGATGTTGCTTCCCATCTGGTTTTGTGGCCTGTATCAGAATGACATGGCAGGAAGTGTATGGCAAAATGTAAACTTTCTGAATTTTTAAATGCTTTATAGGAAAGATAAAATTACTATGTTTATGAGAAATTGCTTAGAATTCCAAATCTGTCATGAAAATCTGTCTTGAAATGTAGCAGAGTGGTACAGCTAATAAATGCTGTGGTCAACTCATGTTTGACAAAGCTAAACAGAAACATCACAATGCAATAAAATAACCACAAAGAGGAGGCGAATTACTAAGATCAGCTTGCGTTTACATCCTGCAGAGCAACTCAGAGACAACACTGATTTGTCTGCTGACTAGGAAAAAAACAATCAATTACAGGAGAGTATTTTTTTCTTTCCCTGCATTTGACTGTCTGCCGTTGGCAGTGGGGGTGGAGTACAGAGGAGGTTTCCTCTAGCGAAATGTAATGATGTCGTGAGAAGACTAAAAGTAATTTGCACTCAGTCTAGTTAGATCAAATCGGGAGCCAAGTTGAAAAAAAAGGAGATAATGATTTGCTTTTCACCAGATGGGTTGAAGCTTACTCACTATGAAACATTAATAATTTTAGAGGGGGATAACTCTTTATATGAATAATATCTGATATTTATGTTTCAGTAGAGGCTTCAATGTAGCTGTGTAGGTGGTCATAAAGTATCATAAGGTTTTCATTTCCATGTACTGTTCTGTTCAGTAATTTACTAAACCATTTTGATTCATATCTGTGTAAGAATAGAACCTGATGAACAGTAGCAAAACTATAAAATATTTACTGGCAGGTATGAAAGGAAGATGGAAAAGTGGGCAAAGTTTCATAAGTGGAGTAACATTTGGCAAAGTAATGCTTTCAGATCTTGGGCACAAATGACTGAATCATAGACAGTTGTTTAATACCTCAACAACTGAGCTTCAAAGTAATATTTGCTGTGTATGTATCAATATGTATTGTCTTGTCATGGCTGAAAATGATCTCTGGGGGAGCCTACCTACCTTGTTAACAAATAAATAAAATAAGCAAGTGCAGATTTAATAGTTACATAAATAGGATGTTGTTTTCACTGGTGGGAGCGGTTTCTAATGACATGCTATCTTGTTTATACATTTAGTCTGTATTGGCATAATTGTTATGTAACAGCATTTACAGCAAGTAACCACCTCATTTTATTATTGTGCCATTCAGTTGAATATCCATATACCTTCACAATCGTGCTGTTAAGTACACATGGCGTATATTTTATATACTGGGGCACATCAGCTGCAACCCCGCTATGCACTGCTTGAATGTACTGAAAGTAAATTCACAATGCACAAGTAGTGAGCCATATTCCATATTGCTGATGCAGGTAATTGCAGCATTATTAAATTTTCTTCTTCAGAATATGTGATGCATGTTTAAAAATTCTTCTTCTGAATGTTTTTTGGTCATATGTGAATGAAAGCCGTAGTGACAATTTACAAGGCACACAGAAAGTTCTTTCTTTTTCATTGGTCTGCATTGTTTGCAGCCCTCAGAAATCTCTGCCCCTGCCATTTATGTCTCCTTTTCTTTCTTCTTGGTAGATTAATTTCACCATACTATGCCTGCTGTAATCATTTCACATATTTATGCTGCATGATGCTGTTTCAAATGTTTTCTGCAGCTTAAAATCAATTTCAAGTTCAGATTCATAGGTTCATAGTTTGGTACTAGGCTATTGGCCCTAGGGCCTATATAAGCCTAGCCATAACAATTCCCTGGCTATTTCTTCCCACACTGTTTACTTCCCTGGACCCCTACCTAGCAGTGCAACTGATGTGATCCCTGGGGTGAATTTCCTTTCTCCCATCCAATCATCAAGGTTCCTTTTGAAGAGGGCCAAAGAGGTGCACTGCTTGACATGTATGGACAGTCTATTCCAGAGTCTGGGGAGTTTCTGGGTCAGAAACCTATCCCTCCAGCATGTTTTGTTTATTGTGATGACAAGGTTTCGATCCCTGGAGTGTTTGGCTCTGAGGGATTGGGATTTCTTTAAGTGTAGCATGTCCAACAGCTCTGGGTTTGACATGGCCTTGTATGTTAAGCAGAGAACGCCTCGGAGTAGACGATATGTGACAGAGTATAGCTTTAGTTTTTTAAGACAGTCAGCATAGGGCATCTGCTTTAGGCCTGTGATTTTTTTTAGTGAGGTATTTCTGCGTCTTTTTCAGATGTCTTGAGAGGTACATACCAAATGGGGTGTTGTATTCTATAATGGGTCTAATGAGGGATGAGTACAGTGAGACAATGACCTCCTTTTTTCTGGATGAAAAGCCCTTAGTGATGAGGTGTGCCACATAGAAGGATTTCCTGACTGTTGTAGTGATGTGGTTATTGAAAGTGAGACCACTGTCTACCTATGTCTCTAAGTCTCTTATCACACTTTCGGTGTTTAGTGTACTGCCACCTATGTGGTAATTCACGGGTACATGTTTTTTTCCCAAAGGGGATAACTATACATTTCTTGGCACTGAACTTGAGCCCATGGCTCTGGAACCAAATATCTGTTTCTGTAAGGCCCTTTTGTAGAGTATCCACATCATTTGGGGATTCAATAATGGTTCCCAGTTTGCAGTCATCTGCAAACTTTGTTAGTCAGAGTCTCTTAGAGTTGGTCTGTACTTCAGAGAAGTAGATGCCAAACAAGAGAGGTCCCAGGACTGAACCCTGAGGTACTCCACTTGTCACTTATCTGGAGCTGGATTTGGAGTCAGATACTTTTACAGAGTGGGTTCTGTCAGTAAGCCAGCTGGAAACCCATTGAGTGACACAGGGATTAATGCCCAGCTTAGTAAGTTTGTCTATGATTCCAGAGTGAAGGAATGGTGTCAAAGGCCTTGGTGAGGTCCAGATAGGCTCTGTGGGCTGCCTCACCCTCGTCCATGGCTCTGGAGACTGATTTGAAGAAGTCAATCAGGTTCAGGAGACAAGATTGGCCCTTCACGAACCCAAGCTGGGTGGGGTCCAGTGTTTTAAGGTTGCCAATGTCATTGTTTATAAGTTCCATGATAATATGTTCCATGGCCTTGCAGATCAGGCTCGTCAGACTGATGGGATGATAGTTCCCGGGATCCAAGATGGATCCCCTCTTGTGGAGTGGGATAATTGTAGCTGTGCGCCTCTCAGTGGGCACGAAGCCTGAGGTGAGGGTATGATTAAACATGGCACTTAGGTGAGGTGCCAGTTCATTTTGTAGTTTATGTAGTACACAGCCCAGGATGTCATTTGGTCCCATGGATGCTGTATTCTTAGATTTGGAGAGTACATTTGTTACCTGTGTGGCCATTATTACCAGAATTTGGCAATCTTCCGGTATTGAGAAGGGCCATTTAGGGGGTGAGAGGGGGTGATGTTGGCACTGAATCGATCTGCCAGGATATTGGCAATATCCTTGGGATCAGTATATTTAATGCCATTCTGTTGTAGCTCAGAGCAGATCTGAGCATTGCCATTTAGATTCTTGACATAGTTATAGAATGCGTTGTGGTTGTCTTTGGAATCTTTGGCAATTTTATTTTCGTAACTAGCTTTGGAGGATTTTATGAGGGATCTCATCTTCTTACTGAGGCTGGTAAGGGAGTTTTTTGAATCCTGGGATTTTCTTTTCTGCAACACTTTCTTCCTTTCATTGTAAAGTTTGTTTATGGCAGGGGACCACCAGACTGGCTTTCTTTTTTTGGAGGAGAGCATCCTGGTTCTATTTGGGATGGCACGATTCATGCATAAGTGGATGTGCTTGTACAGTGCCTTAGTGTAGGACTCAGCAGTCGAACTTTCAGTTTCCGTCTGCATGGGTGTCATGAAGTTGGTAACCTCTGACTTGAGTAGCATGAAGTTGGCTTTTGGAGAAGTTTTTTAATGGAGGTTTCCTTGCTGGGGGGTGGGGGTGGGATGTGAATGTTAAGAGTGATTAGCTTATGGTCTGACCTGACCAACGAGGGGGTGACCATAGGTGTGGAGCATCGATTTCCCATGTTGGCAATGACCAGGTCTAGGATATTGGAGCCCCTGGCGGGACTATGGATTAGTTGATCCAGGGAATTGAAATTTATGAATTCCAAGAACCATTGGGCAAAGGTGTTGGTACATGAGTAGTTTTCCCAGTTAGTGGCAGGGTAGTTGAAATCACCCAGTAGTCGGGTGTTTGGTTGTATATTAATATTTTCCAGTATGTTTAGAAAGGTGTAGTGAGAATCTTGGGGCATGGTGGGGGATCTGTAGCAAGCTACAATTTGGATTGCAGTCTTACCTAGTGTTAACTGTACCTGGAGAATTTCAGACACATTGTGTTGGACAACTAACCTTGTGGTGTGAATATCCTTGGTGAATATGGACACTCCTCCACCTACAGTGTTTCGATCCTGGTTTGGTGGCCGAAAAGTGCATTAAGAGTTGCAGCCTGGTATTGCAGGGGTGCTCTCTGGAGCCTTGAACCAGGTCTCAGTTACTGCACAGATATCGATGTTCTCCATTTTTAGGAGTGCCTCAAGAGAGTGCATTTTGAGGTTTAGACTTCTAGCATTGAGTAGCATTACCTTCAAATTTTGCATACTTGTACTTGTTACGGTGGTGGTTTTGCCCTTTGAACCTTGCCTAAAAAGGCACTATAGGGCTGGCAAGAGCCTTAGGCAGTAACCTGAGTCCCAGGGGCGACAGGTGCAGACCATCTCTGGCAAAGCATCATGGTCTGTCGATCATGTCGTCCCAGGCATACAGATACTGGATCCCCTTTGGATGACACCAGAAGCTTAGCCAATTGTTGATGTCAATCATTTTGTCATTATATTGTGGTATCATTCTGGGCGAAGGCAGGATGCTACTCAGGGTTAGGGTCATACCTGCCTGGGCCACATCATCCGAGAGCTCTTCCATGTCTCTTTTCATGTAGTTCAGGGAGGTAAATCTCAAGTCATTCACTCCAACATGGACAATGACAGGGTCATATTTGTACTTGTTGTGGAGTGACTTGAGTGCATGAGTTATGTGGCGGATACTGGCACACGACAGGCAGCTCACTGTAATTTTCTCCTTGTTCAGCCTGGTGAGTGGGACATCAGTGTGCCTGACTATAGAGTCACCTATGACTAAAGTGTTAGGTGCGGTGTCTTGCCTTAGGAGCTGTTGCTGGGTGGCACACTGGTGTTGTGAGCTATGTGACACTTTGGGTGTGATTGGTGTTTGTTTGCGTTTCAGCTTCGAAGGTCCTTGTTGCTTGGGCAGGTTACAGTTAAGGGCCTCCACATATGTGGATTTAGTGTTGCTATGTGTGGGTGTTGGTAGTGTGAGTTTAGAAGGGCTATATGTTGCTTGAAGTGTAGTGCGGGTGTTAATCTTCTCCTCTTGATTGTCTAGCACAATCTTGGGTGAAGAGAGCTTTGCTTCCAGTTTGGCTATGTAAGTGCATCTCTCACAGGTTGTAGTGTTGGGTGGTAGGAGGAGAGGATTGTCTGTGTTCATGAGGCAATTGCTGCATTGCCCCAATATGCCCAGATTCACCAGGTGGACAGGAGAAATCAACGGAAGCTGACCCTTGGACATGCCTGGTTTGGTGCTTTTTTTTTGAAAAGTACAGGAGCTGTTTTCCCTTCTTGATAATAATACTTGTCATTACCATAATAATTACCCATCTCTTTCCTAAAATTATCAAGTGTGCCGGAATTTTTAACCTCACATGGTAGCTTATTCCAGTGTTAACCTACTCTGTCACAAAGCCAAGTACTTGTACTCTTAAATTTATGTATGTTACCTCTTTCCTGGCCTTACACACCATAACCATATTTCCTATAGGATGTGCACAAATTTAAGACTTTGATTTTATCGGTTGAAATAATACATTCTGCCAAGGAAATCGAAATTATGACAATTCTAAAGCTCTGTTACTGTATTTATACATGATAAACCATAATCAGAATGAACATCCATAGTCTTAACTTTGTCCACATAAGATTAACAAATGAAGTAGCTTTTTTCTTTTCTTATCTTGACATAATCCATCTGTTAATATATCTCAGAGTTATAAGGTCATAACTCCAAGACCTGCTAGGTACAGGTTAATTTATTGTCTTAAATGTCAAGTCATTAAAGACTGTGATACTGTTTATTGATTTATATTTTACAGCATATGTACTCCCAATCTAAGAACCTTCCAAGGTCATATATTTTATCCTTTTCACAATTATTTGCATTTGGTTTAATTTGTCCTGGGTTTGAAGTTTAAGTAAAGCATTCTAAAGTAAGTTAGCATAATTTATATTGGCAATAATTTTACCACTATTCATAACATACAAAAAATACTCTGATGAAACATTAGATCACCAAGGCATAAGTTAAAAAAGTAAGGACTAAGAAGGCGCCCCTGTGATACACCCCTGGACAGAGAATAAAGTTCATATCTGTGACCATTTATCTCATCTACCTAAGTTCAATTGCTATGCTAACTTTAAATCCATTTTAGCAACTGATCTCTTAGACTCAAATTCTTCAGTTTTATCATTATTACTGGTTAATCTTATTGAAAGGTTGAGTAAAATCTGTATAAGCAGCACTCACTTGAAAATTGTACTGTAAATCAGAAATAATACTATAAAAAGCTAAATTATATGACAGAGTAGATGGATCACACATGCATACATGCTGACATACATTTGTCACACGTAGCTGACTCGTTTTGTTGATTAGCTTTTCCAACACTAAACTCTCCATAATGTTTCCAACATAGGGTAGGAGACTGATGGGTTTGTAATGGTTACTACTGAAAGGTCTCCTTTGTCTTTTTATATGACCGTGATGATCTTGATTTACAATCAAATGGGATTTTTCCATCCTTATAACTTATATTAAATAAATACATCATAAGGTCAACAATGATATCTTCCATATTTAAATCATGGTAATTGAGATGGTGATGTTCAGCAGCTAAATTTGTTTTGAAACATTTAATCACCACCTTAACCCCGGGATTCATGAAGCTTGCACCAGGCGCAGGAGTAGCATCGGCGATCTAATGCCAAATATGGCCGCCGAGCATTTCAGGTACAAACTGTTTCCACGTGCACTACCAGCGTATGCCAGAGCTGCGCAGCTCCCAGAGCATGTATGCTAATTACCCCATGTGCAGCAGTGTAGCATGCAAATGAAGATATATAGCGATTCATGAAGTGGTGCAGGCATAGCATAAGCATGAAGAAATGTAAACCAAAAAAAGATTTACATTTTTTCAAACATAAAATCGGAGCCATGAAAGCGGACCAAACTTACGTATTATAATTTTAATATATACCAATGGCTAAATGTATAGCCAATGGCATAAAAAACATGCACAACACATAAAAATAACATTTAATGTCATGGCCACACTAACGCGAAATAAATTCGCAGTGCATTGGTGCACAAACGGGATCACAATGAAAATATATTTAGATGTCATAAAACTGCAATGTAACACAATTCATGAATTCCCCATAATAGTCAATGGCACGCATGCTACACCACAACCATGGTTCAAGGGTTGCTAAGGGTCTGTGACAGTGTTCTGCATGCTAACTAGGAATTAGTAGTCAATGCCATGCAAATGAATCAAGTAATACTGAATCGCAAACTCCATGCCGGCGTAAGGATGGATGTACCACACAGCATAGCGGTACAACACCGAGGTATGGCCTGGAGGTAAACATGACATCAAGAGAGGGGTGTGCCACCATAGCTGTAAGCACATTGGAGCATTGCTAATCTGGGTTGCTTGTTGCTAAGCAAAGCGGCAGGATAGGGTTGTGGAAGTAGCCATAGCTTTGCTTAGCTGAGAGCACACAAGGTAACTGAAAGTGCATGTGAACATGGAAGAAAACGCTCGAAACCCGGTAAACGGCTGTGCATGGCACGCACCACAGCTGAAAAAGGAAGGATACGGGAAGACAATAAGGAAATGCTGCAGCATGGTAATTGGAGTACAAATGAGTAATTAACACCTAGGAACTCACAGTGGGCCATTGACAACAGCTAATAAGGCTGCTAGCAGCTACCTGCAGAACAGGAAAGGGGAGGTGCCGTACTGCAAAGAAAAGAGAACTGTCACAGCAGAACAAATCAAACTTGCAGTAGATCAGCTACATAACACATTTCGCAGCACAATCCTGGGTTGGGAAAGTACAAAACAAAAAAGCAGGCAGCTGGATGCATACCTGACAATGGGAAAGGAATCGTGTTGAAAAGTGAAGTAAAGGGCAATAGATGAATCACGGCAGCCAAGCGTAAGTCAACACTAAAGGCCCCACAATAGCAGTACCTGCTGTAAAACCCATAATTAAGATATCCTGCAGCTGGAATTGCACATACACACCCAATTACACCAGCATCATACATTGCACAATAGTATAAGGTGTGAAAGCCCCACGCACAAACACTTGTGTATTCCCAGACACTCTGCACCATTGGTACAGATGGTGGAACTTTTAATATGTACATGTTAGGGACTGCCATAGCTTTGATTCACCAGCATGTGTTGGAGACTGACGGTGGTGTGGAGGATGATGCCGGCAACCATCTCAGGCACCGGAGGAGGAGAAGAATGTTCAGACCCAGGGTAACCTACCAAGGGCTACATGATCTGGAGATAGTAGAGCATTACAGGGTGGACAAGGACACCATACAGCAACTAGTTGAGCTGTGCCGGCCATGCCTCAGAGCCAGAAATAACAGAGGGGAACCTATCCCAGTGGACACAAAGATATGTGTAAGCTTGAGAATACTAGCCACAGGTACCTTTCAAAGGCCAACTGGGGATATCATGGGGGTCTCACAGCCATCAGCATCCTGGGTACTCCACCAGTTCCTGGATGCCATGTTACCACATTCCAATAAGCACATATACTTCCCCCGAAGGCAGGAGGAGTTGGCCAGCAATATGCATCTCTTCCACTGTGTGGCAGACTACCCGGAGGTACTGGGTGCAATATTCTATACGCACATACACATCAAGACATCACCCAGTGAGCAGGGTAGGCACTACATAAACCACAAGGGATACCCCTCCATCAACTGCCAGGTCATGTGCAATGCCCAGGGCATTATCATGGATGTGTGTGCTAGCAGCCCTGGAAGCTATCCCCATCTGGCATGTCTCACAGCTTTATCAGGTATTTGCTAGGGGGGGCATTCCATATGGCCACCTGGTGGGGGATGCTGACTATGCATTGGAACCACAGATGATGACTCCCATCAGAAATGCACACACAGCCACGCAAGAACGCCATAATGAGGCACACGCAGAAACCAGAATCATCATAGACCATGTGTTTGGGTTGCTGAAATCATGGATCCATTGCTTGGACATATCTGGTGGAGCCTTGCAGTACTCTCCAGGCACATGTGTCCACATCTTCATAGTATGTGCCATGCTACACAATATGATCCTGCGGAAACAGCTGCAGCAGAGACAGAATGGTGTAGGCCCTTCCAGCCCACCACCATTGCCAAGGGCCCCACAGGCACAGAGGGACTCAGACCACCAACACCCTGTGCCAGCCCCAGTAGGCAGACGGAGGCGTGCCCAGTATGCCCATGCCTTGGCAAAGAGGGAACGTATAGCACACACACTGACAGTGTAGGCATTTATGGACTGGCACCCTTCTCCACCTGCACACAGAGCAAACATGGATGGCACACACACACGACCACCTGTAAATTGTCATGTATAGGTGGTCTACTGTGTGCATCCTACATAGGCAGCCCTCAACTATTGTACACACAACTGCAACTGGCACAAGGTAAGTCAATACCTGAACAGTAAATTAAGCTATCAGCATGTGTCCATACTGTATGTATAGGTTCACAGATACATAGTTAGGTACATACCTAACTGCCCGAGGCCAGTCATAAGCATAGCCAAAAAGTGTCTGCTGTCACCACCCCATTGATTAACTAACAGTACCTCTGTGGAGCAGAGCCAGTTGCAGGATCCTTGGTGTGTATCCACTGATCCCCACCCACTCTGCAAGGATTCCCTGGAGTGTTAGTGAGGGGTTTCGTATAATGTAATCAGGGATGTAGTTGCAAATAATGGGGAGTACCCATGACAGGAATCTGTCACTCCAGCATCTTCCATTTATGATTGTGGCAAGGTGTAGCTCATTACAGTGTGTGGCTTACTGTGACATGGATGCCCATAGGTGGAACATATCCATTAAGCCTGACTTAACACGGCTTTGTTAGCCAGCAAATATCATCCCTGAGTAAACGAGATGCCACTGAGTAATGCATGAGTTTATGCAGTCTGGCAGCATAGTACACATGTCTGAGGGCATTATCCCTCTGTGCGAGGTATGTTCGTGGCCCTTCCAGCTGTCAGATGTGTCTTCTGAGGTACATCCAAAATGGGTTATCATACTCGTTGATGCGATTGATGACTGATGAGTAAAGGGACACAATAACCTAAGTTTGTTTAGATGTGAACCCTTAAGTAATCAGATGGCCCACATAGATGGATGTCCTAACTACTTCACACATATGACTGTCAAAGGAGAGATCACTATGTAATGTAGTCCCCACATACCCATTACGTCATCTGAATTATACTGTCTGCCACTCATGTGTTAATATGTGTGTGTGTGTAGTTTCCCAAAATGGAATGACCATGCAGTAAGTGGCCTTTAGCTGGAGGCCATCACTCTGACACCCTGTGTTGGTCTATGTGAGGCCCCTTGAAGGATGTCTCTGACAGCTGGACTGTCAGCTATGGCTCCCAGTCTGCAGTAATCACCAAAGACGGCCTGCTGTAGTCCACCTGTGTTAGCCCGTACCTCTGAGAAGTATATGGCAAACAGTAGGGGTCGCAGGACTGGGTCCTGTGGGACACCAGTTGTGACTGGTCAAGAGTTGGACCTGGAGGCTGCTAGGCTTACCATGTGGGTTCTGTGTGTAAACCTGTTGGCAAACCAACCTGTGATGTATGGGTGTTTGCACTGGCTGGTGAGTGTAGAAATAATACCTGAGTGGGGAATGGTGTCAAAACCTTTGGCGAGGTCCAGGTAGTATGTGTGAACTACCACACCCCACACCTAAAGTCTAGGTGGCTGCAAGATGTCAAACTGGTTCAGTAGGCATGATCTGCAATCAAGGTGACATGGGTTGGGTCAAGTATCTGGAGGTTACCATTGTCTATGTTCATGAGTGCCATGAGGATGCGCTCCATAGCCGTGCAGATCAGGCTACTCAGGCCTATGGGGTGGTAGTTACTATGGTCAGTTGTGTCACCACCTTGGTGGAGTGTAATAGCTGTTGCCATGCACCAGTGAATGGCCATGTAGCTTGTGTAGAGGCTGTTGGTGAATTGCTAAATTAGGCGGGGGGGCCACTTTGTCTTGTAGTGTCTATCTGCCTCCACTGATGCTCTGTCATGCCGTTTGAAAGGGCCATTACCACCTGTATATCACAGATGTCTGGGATACTGTACATTTTGGATATTGTTGTGGGCCCAGTAGGGGGTAAAGCTTGCTCCGAATGTATCATCAAGTGTGTTGGTGATATCAGTAGGGTCAGTATATTCAGTGCAATATTGCACCAGCACAGTTTAAATCTGTGTGTTACTGCTTACATCCTTGTGGTCATATTCTGAATCCATGCCTATTTACCTTGGATGTCAGCCTTGGATGATTACATGAGTAACATAAGTATCTTGCTAATACTGGTCACGGACGTCTGCATGTCTTGGGATTTGCTGTTGTTCTGAACTACTGTACTACTTCTGTTGTATAGCCTGTATAATGCAGGGTTTCAGCAGACTGGTGTCCTTGTGTAGGAGTAGCTAGTCCTGGTTTACCATTGATGGCATGACCCATACATCTTTGTAGGTGCTTATAGAGTACATTTGTAATTCTTTCTGTATCTTGAGCAGTGTCATTCCTGAGCGTGGGGGCTGTGAACCCTCCCACCTCTGTCATTAGTACTGTGGATTTAGCTGTAGGAAAGGTATTCACTGTGTGTTCCTTGTGTGGGGGAGATGGTTGGGAGTAGAAACCATCAGTGAATAGTTCATGGTCAGATCTAAACAGTAACCGGTTTACCTCTGCTGTAGTGCACCTGTTGCACATGTCAGTGATTACCACTTCTAGTATGTTTTCACCTCTCGTTAGTCCATCTACCAACTGATACAGGCCATATGAGGTGATAAATCCCAGGAAGTGCTGGGCCTGGAAGTGCATACTCGAGTAGGTTATCCAGTTAAGTGTAGGGTAGCTGACATTGATCAATAACAGGGTGTCTGGTAGGACTGTCATGTTTACCACTGTCTCCAGATAGTTGTAGTGGTGCTCCTGGGTCATGGAGGGTTATCTGTAGCAGCTCACAGTTTGCATTGCAGTCGTGGCTGATGTCACCTGCAAATGGATAATCACAGAAGTATCATGCTGCCCCATTAACTTGGAGGTGTAGGTATCCCCAATGAATATTGGTACACCCCCTCCATGTCTGTGCCAGTCCATGTACAGTGGCTGAAATGTGTGTTATGGGTTGTAGTCTGGTAGTGCCAGTGTGCTCACAGGAGCCTTATACAGGTCCCAGTCACAGAACAGATGTAGATGTTGTCTATACTAAGGGGTACTGTGAATGCATGCATGTTGAGTACTACCCCTGGTGTTGAGTCACCTAACCCTCATTGGTTCCGCTATTGTGTAGTTCATGGAGGTGAGATCCACCTCTGAGACCTGCCTAAAAATGGCACCATGGGTGCGCCAATAGCCTTGGCCAGCATTCCAAAGCCTTAGGCTGACACATGCAAGTTGGTATGGCATTGTTGCAGGCATGTATCCCATCTGTGCTTGTGTCCCATCTTTCCTGTAGGTAACATACTGGTAAGCAATACAAAGCCTGAAACCTATACATGTCCACTACCTTCCAAGATAGGCTTTTGGTGTGATTATGTATCAGTAGTCTGTATGCTATTGCTGTACTTAACTGTTGTCTGACTACATGGTGAATGTACACCATATATTGTGATCAGAAAACTCTGCATAATCACATATGATGTTGGAGATGGCCTGCACTGTAGAAGTTCACAGATAGGTAGTAGGCTATCTGCCTAAGGGCATTTAGAAGCATAGCTACAGTGTGGTGGCTTTACCTGCACCATTGATGAAGTAACTGAGCCTCTGTCAAGCATAGCCAATGAAGTGATTCCAGGCAAAGCTCCTGGAAGCTGTTAAAGACTGGTGTGCTGTAGGGTGATAGGGGCACATAGTGATCTCAAAAGGGCATGTTAACATGACAAACCAACAGCATTCAATTTCCCCAACAGGTCTTGCAGCTGTAGAACTGGAGTGGCTCCCCCACACCCTGGCTGTATGTGTCTGGGACACATGATCCTAAGGGTGTATATACTGTTGGCCAGTCATACATCAAGGTTTCCCCTGAAGTGTGTCAGTGTGTGGCTATGCCAAATGTAGTTAGGATGTTAATGTATAGTCTCCCAATTCATGTGTCATGTCGGTATTTCGAGAAGCTCACTGGCTGTGGGTGGCTCCGCCTGTTGTGTAGCCAAGCTTACACATAGGATTCATGGACATAAGAAATAGGCAGAAGGAAAGTCAATGTCAATAGTGTAATGGCTACAGCATTTGCATAATATCTGTGCAGTCCTTGTTCAAATCCCAATAAAGTCAGAGATGATTTACATGTTACATAGTATACCTTAAACACAGCTTGCATATATAGGTAGTATTCCACAGAATAATAAACATTTGGAACACACAACCGCTGAAATGTGCGTTAATCACCCTTGCACTACCAGTGCCTGCTCTGAGAGGTAAAATTACCACTGCCAGGATTAGAACACGCAACCATGTACACAATCTCTACAATAACATACCACTAAGCTACCTGAGATGTACCAATGGAAGTTGTGTATACCGACAGGTTAAAACACAAAAGGTAGGAATGTGTGGAAATAGGACAAACCGGTATATACCCAATGAAAGGTGTATGATATATATCTATCTATCTATATATATATATATATATATATATATATATATATATATATATATATATACACATATATAAAATATATATATAAATCAACATATATATATATATATATATATATATAGAGAGAGAGAGAGAGGGAGAGAGAGAGACATATGTCAATATATGGGGATATACATATATATATGTAGATAGATAGATAGGTTAACAACATCTACATAACCACGGAGGTACATATAAATGGGATACCTACCACATACCGACTGCTTGACATACCAACACGCGTAATCACGAGGCTTAAAGTCTGAAAGACCATAGTACCGAAACACCAGAAGCGCGAGGTTTAAAATCCCAATGGTAAGGGACATTTAGTCAGTGCTTCTGGTGTTGCGGTTCAGGTAGATTACTGTGTGTAAGTGTGTTTCTGAGGGTTTTAGTGTCTGTAAGTGTGTGTTCTGAGTGTGGTGTGTGTTCCTGGGGGACTGTAATGTGTGGGTGTGGGTTTGCATTGTGAATGTTTGTGCGATCTAGGAGGTAGAATATTAAAGTACGGGGGAGTGGGGGGCGCAGACATCCACATGGGGGGTGTAGGGGGGCTTGCCCAACTGCTCATACATAGTATAGGATGGTTTGTTTGGATGTGGTGGGTAGCAGTGTGTCTGTGTGTGCATGTGTGTTCTAAGTCTGTGCCCGGTACTTTGGGAGTCGGAATTGTGTGGTTTTGGGATTCCATAGGTATCCCGTATACAGAGGTTGAAGTGTTCATATATGATTATAACATGGACCATAGCAATCACACATTCAGCCACGACCAAAGTTTATGAACAAAGGATATGGAGAGTATATGCCTATACACTATTACAAATATGTGCTATGGACATGAGCCAATGATAGGGTTACCACCTGTCCCACTTTGTGAGGGACAGTCTCTCTCTGGGCGGTTGTGTCCTGACCAAATATATTAAACGTGGCAAATGTCCTGAGATTGTAGGACATAATTATGTCCCATATGTAATGTAATAGTTGCATACAATAGTTATTTCTGTATCTAAAATACCTACATGTTACAAGAAACAGGATAAGCAACTAAACTGCTACAAGAGTAATCTTATATTTAAGCAAAAAAGGAAAGTTCTATCCCTTGTACTGACTGTGGGTTTGTGTCATCCTGTAAAGTCTGATGTGTGTCCTGAAAATGTCCCACTATGGCCATTTGAAAAGGTGGCAACCCTAGCCAAAAATGGTTAGTCACCAACACAACTCTAATGAATGCAAATACCTATGACAGAAATACACAGCTTTCATGTAGCAACACTTTATTACATGATGTATTGCCGAAAGGATTCAAGGACTAACATCACCTGCATGCTATACAGGAACCACATAACAGTGCCTTAATGAATCAGCCTGCAATTACCATAGTATTAATCCACTAAAGGATAGGTGTTCAAATAGGGAAGGAACCATCACGCACATATCGATTATGTATAAAAGCAGTTCCTACACAGCTGCATCTACTATGTACACCCGCCAACATCACCCCCCACACCCAAACAAATTACAATACAAACTGTAATAACATCACAAATCATTCACTCACTGTACGACATCTGCAGAAGCCTTAACATACCTTGTCAGAGACACACTAACATGGCCCTATGTGAAATAGTTGCTGTTATACAATGGAAGAGCTGCTGATGTTACAGGGTTTGTTTGCACTAATCCCATTTCAGAGGGTTGTGTGTGTACACCGGGAAGTGTTAACAATTACTGGTGAACAGCACAGTATGATACACATGTACACCAAACCAAGGATGTCTGGTGAGCACACTGTAAAGCACCTAACAGTTCATGCATAGCCATACAGCCTTGAGCTGCCCAAATATCCTTGTCAGACTGAAATATCTGCAGAAGTATCAGGTACAAACAAACCCTGCATAAGTAGCAATGTTCTGAAATATAACAGCTGTACTCACATGTAGAACAACATCTGCTAGCCATCACACACAATCCACGGGAGTTATGAAGCTAATATATCTCTGTCTATCTCCATATAGCTGTTGAAATACATCACAAACTACACATCCAGGCCATCTTCCTCAAAAGTAAGGCAAACGGACAACGCCCAAGTGGAGTACTCAATTATACACCACTGTTGCCATGGTATTGGCTAATGGAGTAGCTTTACAGCTGATGTGCATCTAATTAACTACTTTGGAACACCAACTGATGGTCAGGGTAGCACATGTTACTGATATTTAACTAGAAAAGGATAGCTTATCACACATTCAAACCATCTGTATATACCAGCAGAATATTACAAAGAAGATTGAAACACAAACTGAAAAGGATTGAATTAACAGTCAATGACACCTCAGGTTACTAATAAGGTATGTAGAACACTCAGTATGTCTGTGTATGTAATACCTGTTCTGTAATATTTAAAGTGCACACAATTCATATAGTGGAAACAGTTATCTTGTAGTGATGTATTGTTGTGCATAGTAATGCTTGTAGTATTTATGTGTGTACTGCTGTAGGTCACAAGGCAAACACCGCATACACCAGAACGGATGCAATATAAGGGCTTTGAACCCAAATATTACTCACTAGCTGCTGTCAGTGGCAGGGCTGGTCCAACCAGTATGTGCTATAACAGGGGATAGTATATGTTGATATATTGTAACAGTAGGCATATGTATGGGTGTATTACTGAGAATAACATGTTAAAGGTTGGCCCACTGTGCAATTATGATTTGCACTGTGGGATATTGTGCCAATAACTGTGTAATGTACAATACTGTAGGCAAATATGTATTACAAGTTACATAGCATTACTTTTATGTTAGGCAAACATTAGTTATGTCTATTGGTATTTACAATACACAATAACAGGATACATATGATTTGTAGTCACCCGACAGTTTATCAGCATGATAGCAAAGTAAAATGGAAGAGCTAGTTAACTATCCATGCACATAAGACATGTAATAAGTACAAAGGTAGGTACTAGGCTGCCTGCCCAAGGGTATTTATAAGCCTAGCTAGAGTGTGTTGGCTTTCACCACCCCCTTAGGTTAGTTCCCTGTGCCTCTGAATGGCACAGCTATTAGTTCCCTATGCCTCTGTCCAGCAGAGCCACTGCAATGATCCCCGGAGTACATGTCTGTCTCCTATCCACCCATCAAGGTTTCCCTTGAAGAGTGCTAGTGAGGTGCCCTGCCTGATGTACATTGGAATCATGTTCCAAAGCATGGGAAGTCTCTGGGTCAGGAATCTATCTGTCCAGCACGACCTAGTCATCATTATGGTTAGGTGTATAGCCCTAGAGCATGTGGCTGTCAGAGGCTTCTGTTTAGGTGGAGCATATCCAGCAATATTGGGTTGGACATGGGCCTTGTATGTCAAGCAGAGATCACCTGTGAGTATGCAGTATGCAACCGAGTACAGCTAGAGTTTCTTAGGTTGGGCTGCATAGATCATCTGTTTGAGGTCAGTAATCCTCTTGGTGTGGTACTGTTGTGGTCTTCCAAGCCGTTGTAGTTGTCTTGTAAGGTACATCCCAAATGGGGTGTTGTATCCTTTAATGGGTCTAATAAATTATGAGTAGAGAGGCACAATGGCCTCCTTTGTTCTGGATGTGAACCCATTAGAGATTAGGGGGGGCCACATAGAAGGATATTCTAACCACATTGTCATTATGGGTATCGAAGGAGGGATTGCTATATACTGGGGTTCCCAGATCCCTTATTACCTTTTCTGTATGTAGGGGACTAGCACCTATGTGGTAGTGTGCGGGTAATTAGTTATAAGGGGATGACTATGCACTTTTTGGCATTCAGCTTGAGGCCATGATATTGACACCAGGTATCCATCTCAGTGCGACTCTTGCGGAGGGTGTCTGTATCAGCTGGAGAAACAATTATGGCCCCTAGTTTGCAGTCGTCTGAAAACCTTTTCAGCCAAAGCCCTCCTGTGCTTGCCTGTATGTCAGAGAATTATATACTGAACATGAGGGGTCATAGGACTTAGCCCTGGGGGATGCCACTTGTAACTGGTATACAGTCGAACCTAGGGTATGCAACTCCCACTATGTGGGTTTTTTCCATGAGCCACTTTGCAAACCATCACATGACGTAGGAGTTAATGTTCAGGTGGATGGGTATGTCGATAATACCAAAATAGGGAATGGTGCTGAAAGCCTATGAGAGATCAAGGCAGGCTGAGCGGACCTTGTTACCCTCATCTAATGCCTTGGTAACTGACTCAAAGAAGTCCACCATGTTTAGAAGGCATGGTATGCCCTTAACAAAGCCAAACTGGGAGGGGTCAAAGGTTTGGAGGTACCCAATGTCTCTGTGACTGAGATCCATGGTGATGTGCTCCATAGCCTTGCAGACCAGGCTAGTCAGGCCTACAGGGCAATAGGACCCATGGTCCATTGTGGTGCCACCTTTGTGGAGTGGGATAACTGTCGCTGTGAGCCATTCAGGGGGCACAAAGCCCGATGTGAGGCTATTACTGAACATGGTGCATACGTGGGGAGCCAGTACGTTCTGAAGTTTGTGTAAAACGCAGCCTGGGATGTTGTCCGGTCCCATGGATACTGTGATATTGGCTTTAGACAGTGCAGCTTTTACCTGTGTAGTTGTGATTACAGGGACTCTGCACTCTTCCTGTATAGAAATGGGCCCCTTAAGGGGTGAGAGGGGGGAAAGATAGCACTGAATGTGACCTGACTCCATCATTATGTCTTCCAAGTATGCCATGTGCAAGGCTACCCCCTTATACCCCCTTGGAGGATAAGGCACTCATCCCATACCTACATGACAATCATGATATCCTGTTCAGCCTTGTGCCACAGGATGCACAGCAGCAGGATGCCCTGTGGATGGAACTTTGCAGGAGGGTTAATGATGTGGGTGGCCACAACCGCACATACCAGCAGGTGTGCAGACACTGCACAGACCTCATTAGAAGGGTGAAACAGCGTGCAAATGCAATCACCAGGGAACAAGGTGCAACAGGTGGTGGACCACCAACCCAGCCCCTACTCACATGTACCGAGGAGCTGCTGGCCAACCTGGGGACACCTGCAGAACAACATCCACAAGCCTTAGCCGATATTGTGGAGGTGGGTGTCTTTCAACCACCGAGCCTGGAGTTGCTTGGTAAGTCACTACTGCACCTATAACAACTATATTCCATATAGTTGCATGTGTCATTGTACAATATGTAATGTAACATCATATGCAAGGCATGTATACACACATACCGCATACTATAGTATGCTACTCTGTGTATGCACACATGTGCATACACCATAGTATAGTCTAATGGCCTGATGTATGTGTTAACATGCACGTTGCACCCTGCAGCTATCATACAGGCATGGATAATGCTCATACTGCTGTGTTACTCCTATTTTGGTACGTCTGGTGTTCTGCTGCAACAGCAGCCCATTGCAGGTAAGACTGTTATTTATCAGGCATCGTAATGTACAAATCTATCTGCCATGTGGCCATTTACCACATGTACACATAATGTATGGTCCTGTCACAATATACAGGTCATACCTGCAATGCATCACAATGGCTACCCATGTGCAACACTTCCAAACTATGTGAATCACCGACATGAATCGTCACAAACTGTCATTGCCAGATGTGTGGACAGCTGTGCATACAATGGTGGAGGTGCTGTTCACTGTAGGGACATGTACTACAGATCAGAAATACACATGTGGGGAATACAAACAGTACTACACAGTGAGCTGGAGTATGGCCAGCCCTCAGGACTCACTGGTGTGGATCATAGCCCTGCTATGAATGTCACACAATGTGATGTGCTATATTGACATGTCCATGACATCTAGTGGCCTGGCTGCAACACTGCCTAACTATCCTGAAAAACATATCCCACATACCAAACATACCACCCTTTGCCTGCATAACCCTGTCGTCAGTGGAGCATATGACATCTATGGGTGTATGTCATATGGGACAACACAGACATGTGAAATAGATGCCCGTCACAATAATTTGGCCAACACATGTACACACATGGCCATGGAGGATGGCCAGAGACATGAAGTAACACACACAGTAGATGTGATGTGCTTGTATGTAAACCCTGTCGTACAATGGCTACACATGGTCCAACTATGGCCTTTGTGTAATGGTTATATTGCAGATGTGGAACACTAGACATCCTACAGGCCTGTGCACATCTTGTGTAGGCATGACATCAATCCACCACATAAGATGAGTTGAACATCTTGAGCGTGTCACGACATGACAGCAGTCACCTGTACAGTATCCACATCAGCCCACAGATACAGTACATTCCCATTGCTGGTATCGGACATCAATGTCATACTTGCTCCTCGTGTGTGTGTGTGGTATACAGATGTCATGTGGGACATGGTGCACTGACGAGTTTTCCATGTCTGGCCATAGTTGCCAGGCAGCAGCAATATGGTTGCAGATGTGCAGGGGTGTCATCCATACACCATTCAGTGACCTGTGTCAAACATTCCACATCACGGTTTAGTGTGTATACACCTCAGTGACGTGGGTCACATTCCACAGTATATATGTATTGTATCTGGACACAGTCATGGCTGTGAACTGTCTGTAACTCACACTGTACAGCAATAGAGACGCCTCATGATTCCCTGCAATGGCCATGCACATCAGGTAAATGTGCAGTATATCTGTAGGGAGGACAGACAACACTGCATTAGGACACCATTACCCCACTGTATATTTGACAGGACACCATTGTGTTAAACATGTATGCATGTCATTGCACACGTCAGCAGATCACATGTCATACTATATGTGATTGTCAAGGTCATATGCCACACATCAGGCAGGTGTACTGTTAACCTGTGCTGGTCTTCATGGTGTAACACAGGGATGTATGCTAACTGCTACTATGATTGTGTAATTTGCATGCCTTCTGCTATGACACATGCATGCTATTGTGTGCAACCCAGGGATGTATGATAACTACCACTATTATTGTCTGCATTGCATGCCGTCTTCTGTATCACATGCATGTTGCATGCCTTCTGTCATATCACATGCATGTTGGGTGCCATAGCATGTGTGTGTCTGTGTGTCTGTGTCTATTGTATAGATTGTAATGTACAGTTTTTGTCTTCCCCTCACAGGTGATGTAGGTGCATTGCCCTCCTGCGTTCCATCTGATGTTAGTGTCCCCACAGACTCTAGCAGTGATGATGAACGTATGATTGAGGCACAGGCAGAGTTGTCAGGGGCTGAATCTGTGCCATTGGTTGCCATTCCACCGTTATCCCCCTCATCCCCGCATACAGATCCCATGCCTACACATACCCCATCACCAGTGGCCATAGAGGAAGGACAGTTGGTGTGTGGTAGCTTGGAAAAGGAAAGTGTGGGGGCTATGGAAGGTGTGCCTGCACACCATGGTGTCAGCCAACTGACTAGTGATGCCCAACACAGGCACGTGGCCAGTGCTGTTCATAGGAGGAAGCAGCTGGTGTCACCAGACTCATGTTTCAGGCTGTAATGGAGGCACAGGCATGTGCTGAATGGCACAACAGAGAAGATAAGAGGCTTCAGAGGGCTGCTGTCCATTCTTTAAACAACAACATCCAGGCAATGGTAAATGCTCAACAGCAGATTGCTGAAGCTTTGGATAGACAGTTGGGTGACAATTGGAGTCCTTGACCATGGCATGACAATCCGCGAGCATGAGCTGTCTGTGTTGGAACATCTGGTAGGATTGAGGCATCAGGCACGTGGACATAGGCCTGCTACATCACCTGTTTCAGGTCTACGTGAACAAGCTACCTCACATGTCCACTCCCATAGTGGCGGTAGCAGCAGCAGTGCAGCTGGTGCTATGCTGTCCACACCACAACACAGCAGGCCACGTGCACATGGCCCTGGATGGTCCCAACAGGGACACGGTTTCAGTGGACAAGAGTCATCAGACAGTACTCAATCTGCACTTCTGCCTGGTAGTGCCCGTGCAACCCCTAGCAGGCACAGGTCACATGTCCATGGCCGGACACCGTGAACTGTAAAACCTGGTTTCTACAGTCTACAGCTGTCAATAATACCCCTGTGTAGGCCAGACACATGCCAGAACTGTGTGCATACATACACGCACACACTGGAAACATATGTAGAGCACCACAACACACACATGCATAACATCCACACACACCCAATTAGGTCAAAGGCCCTAATCCACACACATGATGTCATCCAATGGTGCAGCCTAGGCCTCTGGCAAACATTATCAACCAGTGCATATGATGATGCCTGTGCCGCATCCCCGGCATCCATATAATTGGTGCAGGGACATGCTCATATGGTCTGATGCACAGTGTGAAAAGACTAGGAAGGTAAGTGTAGTTTACAATTGTTGAGTACTGTTGACAGGCAGCAGACATACCATGTACTACAGGTGTACAATGCATTTCATACTGTTAACAGTATGTGTCTTGTGTAACAACAGTAACTGCATGTTGGTCATGATGTTCTGCTTTCCTCCTTCAGGTCTAATTGCACGTGCTGGTGGATGTCAGTGTTTGCAGTTAGTGCCCCATATGTCAATGAGGACTACTCACAGGTACGTATGAATATACCAGCATTCACCGTGTAGCTACCACATAACAGTGAGAATGTTCCACGTTCCAAACATGTCTACTGATCCAAGAGCATGATAGCTGTGCATTAAGCTACTGTGGCTACAGATGTGACATCCATATTGGGTGACATCACAGGTACAGTTACATGGAGTGGTGAGGTAAGAGAGCGGTCTAGATGATTACAAGGGTAGAGGCCAGTGGAAAGTGTGATGCCGCATTGGGAAGCAGTAATACACATTCCCATAACAGGATGCCAACACACAACTGCACCCACACACTCAGGTATTGACACACATGTATTCAGTGACACAGTAACACACCCACACACTCACGGATTCACCAACACAGTAGCACACACTCACACAGTTGCTACTGTTGAGGCGAGGACCCCTGCCTATGTGCAAATCATCATTACAGTACTGTGCACCTACATGATGCACCACAGAGAATACACATGTACAGATAGTCAGTATGGCCTAAGATCGGGGACATCATCATGGATAGTAGATTGCATCGCCTGGATGGGGGGAGGGGTCTTATTAGTTCAGTATGGTAACATACATCCTCACTCCAGGGACCAGACAGCCATACACACACACACACACACACACACACACACACACACACACACACACACACACACACACACACACACACACACATACACACACTGTGGCATTCACTATTGAATACACCTATGTCATGCACATACAGATACCTCACATATGTGAGACACACGCCCCTGCCTATGCTTTCTACATTGCAGTCTGTACAGATGTCTACACTAGTGTACAGGAGAGTGAGTAACAACTGAGATGTATTCCCCACCATATGTGACATATATGGACACACACGCAACCACACATGCCAGTACTGTGAATCAAG
Source organism: Protopterus annectens (assembly GCF_019279795.1). NCBI lineage: Eukaryota > Metazoa > Chordata > Ceratodontiformes > Protopteridae > Protopterus > Protopterus annectens. The sequence continues at coordinate 1,315,490,118 of NC_056726.1, read as the reverse complement.
CACCTGCCTAGCTCATTATATGTTTGACAGACTTACAGCAGTATTGCATGCATTACAAAGTGTACTGACGCTATCTTTGGCAAGAGTGCTGATATATGCACATGTGAGATCTTAACTGTTACAGGTGTCAAATGATTTACCTTCGGTGTCACCCTGACCGCTGTCTATGTTGTGTGTTATCTCCTTCAATTAACGAAACCATTGCTTACCGGTTACACAGGTTATTGTAGGACTGCTTGTGACACACCTGTGAGCTGTCCTTAGCAAACATCCATGTGCAAAGATGCCCCACCACTTAGTTATTTCCACACATCTGTCCATACCTGAGGTACATCTTTCCGTACATTCAGCATATCACCATATACAGTTGGCAATGTTGAGGCTGCATTGCAACTGCATGATGTATTAAGATACACATCACCTGCATGCATCAGCAACTGCACATGCATGGTATCTGAATGCACACCACTACATGTACATGTGTGTAGGTCCTACAATCCTGTCATTTGGGCATGTTTGCAGGCATTGCAATTGGTGGACATGTGTAATGACATACATGACACATGGACTGTTGTATGATATGATAGGTGCAATGGGTGACTGGTACAGAGGGAATGTTACCTCTGTCAACATTGATATCACACCTTATGTACTGTTAGCATTCAGCAGCCATGGACCTACATTCCATGTGCATGTATGTAATAGCTGTAGCCACCTCTCTACACAAAGACCTGTCTGCACAAAGGGCATAACAGCTATGCTATTTACATGTATGGTGTGTGTGTGTGTGTGTGTGTGTGTGTGTGTGTGTGTGTGTGTGTGTGTGTGTGTGTGTGTGTGTGTGTGTGTGTGTGTGGCGTGTACATATCCAGGGTAGGTACATGTATGTCATATCCAAACATGAGGGTGTGTGCTGGTGTACAGCAACAGTCATCTGCTAATGCTGTAAATAACTGAGGGCCCCTGGTATGTGTACAGTTGACCTGGTTACAGACAGTGGTATCATTGCATTGCATAACACATGGTGCAACTGTGTCAGTACATGGGTACTCTCTACAGTTAATGTAGAGCTTGGTACAGTCCACTAGTCAAGGGTCACATGGTGGTGTACCCTTATATGTCCTACAACATGTATGGATGTGTGTTGGTGGTCCAAGGGCATGGTGGTGTCTGAGGTTTACATCCCAGAATGTAGCATTTGACACTGTCCTGCACCTGACTCATCTGTGATGCCTTTCATGGGGGTACCGGTCAGTACATGTGAGTGGCCTTTATGTATGTGGGGACACCACCACCTGGAGTGGTCCGTACCTGTATTATGGCCCACATGTCTGGTTCTGAGGTATATGATGGTAGTGCTATTGTGCACTACAGAGCCTTCAGCCATGTGTTCCTCACTGCACAGATGTCAGTACTCCCCATTTTTGGATCTACAGTGAGCAGCTGTGATTATGGACGCTACACATCTAGCACTGGTTAGCATAAGCATACAATGCAGTTGTCCTCTAGGTGTCAGGGTGATATCCTGTGTTTAGGACATTTGCCTTGGAAAGGCACTATATGGGTGAATGCAACTTGGGTATTATCCCCACTCCCTTGAATCATGGATGCATGTGATATGTTTCAAAGGCCTGTCTACTGTCAGTCATGTCATCCCAGAATGACAAACACTGGACAACCTCGTACTTACAGCAGGACATTGGCTCATTGTGTTGGTCAAGCAGTTGCCACTCCTAGCAAGGCTCATTGTGTTGGTCAAGCAGTTTCCACTCCTAGCAAGACATCACTGTGAGTGGTGGTATTGTGTTTGGTATAGGATTGTACATCTAAGGTGACGGACAGCAGCAGACATTGTGTAAAAGACCGGTGTCAGATATATGTAGAGCAGCGTTCCTGCTAACAATGACAACTACTAACACCCGAGCCCATTACAATATGTTCTTTATGTCTAACTGTAATAGCATGGCCACTGTGGCCTTCCGTATTTAGAATCAGAGTGCATCCCAGTCAGCCCTGTGCTACTAAGTGTATGAGCATTCCAGCATAACCTTGTATAGATGGACACATAGTGCCTTCCGAACATCCCTGTCAGCCCTGTGCTACTAAGTGTGTGAGCATGCCCAGTGACACCTAGTGTCGGTTATGTGCCTCTGTGTATGGGCATGGCCATTGTAACCCTGTATAGTGATAGTAGTCGTCCATTCCACAGATGGGCATACTCCAGGTCAGGATGGATTCCTACTTTAAACACACAGGTTCACAGGTATGTACATCTTAACTGCCAGCATTCCTGTTGATGTCCACATTGCTAGAAGGTCATAATGACAGCCTTGAAATGTGTAGTCTGTGTGGTGTGACTCATCACTATGTAGTATTATAATAGTGATCTGTAGATAGGCAGGTGTTCCGTTCCACCACTGGCGTGTGTGTGTGTGTGTGTGTGTGTGTGTGTGTGTGTGTGTGTGTGTGTGTGTGTGTGTGTGTGTGTTTTTCCCTGTCTGCCTGAGGACTGAATAATGCTTTTAGACTGCTCACACTTCATACAATTCTTATACCCTCCTTTGGCAAGGCTGATGATGTCACCCACCTACAAATACACCTCTGGGAGTGCTGTGTCCCAGTAATCTTGGTAGTGCGTTCTGTAACTGCAAAATGCTGTAGTGTAATAAAGTATTTAGGTCAGTGTTCTAATCCCATACCTGACAAGTGTGTGTGTGTGTGTGTTTGTCCCTGTCTGCCTGAGGACTGAATAATGCTTTTAGACTGCTCACACTCCATACAATTATTATACCCACCTTTGGCAAAGCTGATGATGTCACCCACCTACAAATACACCTCTGGGAGTGCTGTGTCCCATAATCTTAGTAGTGCATTCTGTAACTGCAAAATGCTGTAGTGTAATAAAATAGTTAGGTCAGTGTTCTAATCCCAGACTTGACAAGTGTGTGTGTTTGTCCCCATCTGCCTGAGGACTGAATAATGCTTTTAGACTGCTCACACTCCATACACTTCTTATACCCACCTTTGGCAAGGCTGATGAGGTCACCCACCTACAAATACACCTTTGGGAGTGCTGTGTCCCAGTAATCTCGGTAGTGCGTTCTGTAACTGTGAAATGCTGTAGTGTAATAAAGTGGTTAGGTCAGTGTTCTAATCCCAGACTTGCCTAGTGTGTGTGTGTGTGTGTGTGTGTGTGTGTGTGTGTGTGTGTGTGTTTGTCCCCATCTGCCTGAGGATGGAGTAATGCTTTTAGACTGCTCACACTCCATACAATTCCTATACCCACCTTTGGCAAGGCTGATAATGTCACCCACCTACAAATACACCTCTGGGAGTGCTGTGTCCCAGTAATCTCAGTAGCACATTCTGTAACTGTGAAATGCTGTAGTGTAATAAAGTAGTTAGGTTGGTGTTCTAACCCCAGACTTGCCAAGTGTGTGTGTGTGTGTGTGTGTGTGTGTGTGTGTGTGTGTGTGTGTGTGTGTGTGTGTGTGTGTGTGTGCTTGTCCCCGTCTGCCTGAGGACTGAATAATGCTTTTAGACTGCTCACACTCCATACAATTCCTATACCCACCTTTGGCAAGGCTGATGATGTAACCCACCTACAAATACACCTCTGGAAGTGCTGTGTCCCAGTAATCTCGGTACCACATTCTGTAACTGCGAAATGCTGTAGTGTAATAAAGTAGTTAAATCAGTGTTCTAATCCCAGACTTGCCAAGTGTGTGTGTGTTTGTCCCCATTTGCCTGAGGACTGAATAATGCTTTTAGACTGCTCACACTCCATACAATTCCTATACCCACCTTTGGCAAGGCTGATGATGTCACCAACCTACAAATACACCTCTGGGAATGCTGTGCCCCAGTAATCTCGGTAGCGCATTCTGTAACTGCAAAATGCTGTAGTGTACTAAAGTACTTGGTCAGTGTTCTAATCCCAGACATGCCAAATATGTGTGAGTGTGTCTGCCTGCATGAGACCAGTACAGTGCTTTGTAGAGTGTGCACTCTGTACAAATCACATGACCACCTTTGTCATTTCTGCTGTTGTCACCCACCTAGGTATACACCTGTAGGTGTGCTGCAACCCAGTATTTGCTGTAGCGCATGCCCTAAAAGCATTTTGCTGCAGTGTGATACAGTTTGTATACAGGACATGGCAAGTGTGTGTTTGTCTGTTAGAGCCTGTGTAGAGGTGGCTGTGAGTGCCTTACCACTGGACATGTTGGGGAGCAGAGTTTGCAGTTTTCCTATATGGTGTCCGTCTTATGACACATTGGCCACCTCACAAGGAGTACAGCTGTCAGTCAGCCACGGGACTGTGTTGGCAAGCCATACCCCTACATCTGGCAAAAGGCCTGGTGAACAAAGTATGCAACCCTAATAGTACCCGGTATATGTCCTGCACCTATGTGCCATGCACAAACAAACTTGCCTAGGATATCCCGCTATGTTGCTAGTACCATGCACATTGATGACAGATAGTAGGCATGGTGTGAATGCAGTGGCCTGCAGAGGACATGGCACCCTGTACAGTGGTACAATAGGCACATATATGTGGACATTGTGCCTTCACTATGCTCCACACTGGATGCCTGCAACATATGTGGTGCCATCAAATGTGATCCACAGAGGGCATGCAATGCTGTACACATGTGCCCTGTATGGACCCATACCACTGACACCATGGAATACCTGTATCGTACTATCAATGCAGGTGCAGGATCGACCTGCTCACTATAAGCAGGTTTCTCCACATCAAGCCAGTATTGGCATATCGGGGGATAACAGGCTGTGTACACAACATTTGCCTGCCAAACCAGGTACACCTATACATGTCACTGTACAGTATTGTGGGACATGTACATCCCAGGCAATGTCCATGTGAAGGACTATCAAACACAGACATGGCATGCATTGCAAAGCTATGGCCATACACATTGGTAACCAGGATGTCAGGGCAGATCATGCAGTAACCATCTGTGTGGGATATTGCAGACACTACACCCTTGCACTGCACACCATTGTCGGGTGATGCAATCCCAAGGATTACCCCTCACCCAGCCTTATACAGTCATCTTGCACAGCCAAGCACTACACACCCATGAAGCAATGCATACATGCATGCCAGTACTGGCACCTTGTGTCTGCATGTGGGTTATGATGCTCCCAACCACAGTCACTCCCAGTATAACCCTCATCGGCATACCAACAGATGTCAAACACTTTCACATGCCCTAGCCCATAGAACCTCCACATATCCCCTGTGGTGCATGTAGTCCTGTGCATTACTGCAGTGTGGCAAACTAAGTAGTTAGGTTGTGTATTTGTGGCCCTGGCAAAGAGTGCCAATGCATGCCCATTAGATAGTGTGGTTTTGGTGACAATGGCATCTGTTCACGTGGACAACCATGTGTGCCATACCTAATGTATGTCTACTATATCTCTGTTGCAGATGTCACTCACCTACACACATATATGTTCTTACAGCACAGCAACATGTCACCTTTGTGGCAGATGTAGTAATGTCATGCACATATAATAGTAATGAGTAGTCAGTCAGGGGTTTGATCCCTGCACTGTTAGGCATGTGGCAGATGATGCTTAGGGTTAAGTCTCCAAGCCCTTCCCTGGTGTACTTTGCCTGTCCCACCCACACACTCTCTGGTGGACATGAAGGAGTACACCTGCTCAGCAGCAGCATGTGCATTGTAAGTGATGGACATGGTCAGGTAATGGCCTCTGCACCTATTTCAGTCCTCCATTAGCTGATTGCATGTGGAGCAGCTGTGATGGTGTTCCCATAGCCATTCGCATGATAAACACAGTACACTATCTAGGGAAAACATGTTGGTATTTGGCCATGACAGTCGCCGTGAGTGGTACCTGGATGTGGTGTTCTGACATGGCATCACAGATGATATCTGGATGTACCTCAAACATTATACATAGTGGGAAATAGCCTAAAGACAGGAGGGTGATGTGCCACACATGAATACAGCATGTAAGTGTAGCTATGCTGCATTGAGACTACTGCCTTTTTAACATGTGTGTGGTAATGGCTATTCTGCATGTTTTAATACAGACATGACAGTACTCTGTTCGTGAGGGACCCCCATCTGTAGGGCCATCTGTGAACTTGTCAGTGTGTGCAACCATTTGTTTCCTATGTTACACACTGAACACACAGCTGTGCACAGCAGAAGCATAGTGTGAGGATTGCAGACAGTACATGATGATAGGGATGTGTTACTGCCATCGCATCCCTGACTGGACATGTGTCACATGAAACAGTGGTATGACAGACACTGTCTGGGATTCCCAGTCACAAGCCAACAATGGGCAACTGTTCATAGCTGCGGTCACATGTCTACTACACATTGTACAGATGGCATGCAGTATATATGCATGTGTTGTGCTCCCTCTGCAAATGTATACCATCTGTTGTGTTGGGTTGATGGTGATATCTATGCATACTGTTGTAGGTAATCCTGTATGCTGTTGTCTATCACTAAGCCATATGTGGGTTTAAACTGCAACACCACAGGCTGAATGGGTTGGGAGGTCCCAGCAGAACCTCCTGTCCCACTTCAGCTGACCATGGCACTGGGCACTAGCACATCTGGGGCACAGCCTTGGACATCAACCTCTGTTGGCTCTGCACCACCTTCTGGTGGTACCACCACTGAGGATGGAGCATGTCCCCCCTGGAGCAGGACCAGACAGGTACATGTCTGCTGTCGTGCAGTCCTGGACGTGTTGCGTTGGGGGCTCACTAAGGGATTCCGAAGTCAGCTACGCAAGCTCAAGGGCAGAGTGTCACATTTACAGGGTGATGCTGCCCCTCCTGGAGAGCCCCCAGCACTGCCTCCTTTGCAGCTGTTTAGGTGCAGTGGCGGTTGCCCATGGCTGTGGACCTCCGTCCCACTGTTCCCATGGGCTTGTGAATACCAAACACCCATTCCCGTCCGGGGTGTATCCCCCACATGTGTCATATACCAACCCTGTATGCTGTCTTTTCTGTGATCCTACCCCACCTATCCTCCACAGCCATACCTATACTCCTTCCCCTACATCCGACCCTCACCTACAGAAACATAAGGCCAATTGGCTCATAGGACAATATCTGCCCTATACATCGCTATCCATTTCACACACGTTCCCACTGGACACATGTAACCCTTGTAATATGCATCACAACATACTCCTGTTATTCTCACCCCTGTCCCTCAGGCGCACGATCCTGGTATGCACATCACTCCTAAATGGTCCAGGTACATGTAATTAGGAAGACCCCATTGTGCACACAACACTACCGGTCTCTCTATGGTTACCCCATTTACCTTTATCATGATGATGATGTTGCACACAACACCTTGGAAGAGTACTGTTCACACATAATGATTGGACAGGTACTGTTGTGTTAATGTACATTACATGCACAGAGTGATGTATACTGCCAATGTAAAACTATTTGCGTGTATGAATGACACATGTCTGTCTGAGGGAGTCTTGAGATCACATAGAACAACACCACTACATAATACAGGTGTCGCTGGTGTTTCCCGTTTCATTTGTTTGTAATGCTTTGTTGCCACATGGTATGTTCCTGATATATCTCTATATATGTATGTACCTATATGCTGGACGTAAATACTCACATATACATCTACCTGATGGGATACATTCCGATATTGTTGAATGACTGCACTGTATGATATGTTTGTGGTACTGTCCGTTGTCTATATATCTACCATGGCGTATTGGTA
>NC_056726.1:1315389849-1315477349 GCF_019279795.1 Protopterus annectens | reverse complement strand
TATATATATATATATATATATATATATATATATATATATATATATATATATATATAGTTATATATATTAAAACTGTACATACAAAATTACATTTCCTATGCTGGGCGCTGCTTACACCCGAGCAGGTGCACTCACCTATGCTTACTGTGCATTACATATGTTTACTTCCGCCTATTTGTGCTTACTTGTGCCTTATTCATTATGACAGTACCACTTTGATTGAAGCGATCTGGTTAAATGTCCCATGCGATACACACGTTCACTTTTACATGTTTTAATGTCGGCTTTACAGCAGAGCAACATTCATTCCACAAGGAAAAAGATATGTGCTATAGTCGAACTTGAACCGTGAGTGCCTGTTCGTTAGGTGGATGCTCCAACCACTACACTATTGGTGTTCTGCTTCATTTATATGTATACTCATGGTTCAGAGTTACCCGAACACACGCCTCAACACTTCACTTACACAGCAGGCATCCATTTCCCTGTTGGGAAAACCACACTACTACACATGCGCCATTCCCTACTGCTCTGGACCCGTGCTGCATGTTGACTCACTCCAAGTATATTCAGACCTCCAAAGCCTGTAGTCTTGGCACATACATGTTTTTGATTGTCAGAGTGTTCATGTGGTCATCCAGGTTTAGGCTTGTCTGACTGGGGACCGGGACAGCCCTGTACCCATTTGAAAGTCATATTTAGCATGTGGACAAGGTTACTCCCACTGTTAGCATTCGACCTGTGGTTAGAGATGTAGGGATTTTGGCCACCTCTGGCCATCTTGATATGTCAGCACTAGATAATACGGGTGTTCCGCTGTTTTCCTTCGGATTCGTTATGAATGCTTTCTTGTTCACATGTCCGTTCTGTATATATATATATATATATATAAAAAAAAAAAAAAATATATATATATATATATATATATATATATATATATATATATATATATATATATTTCATATATATATATATATATATATATATATCATATATAGATATATTTTTATTTATTTATTTATTTTACATTTGTTAACCGGGGGTGTCTGACTGAGCCAAAAAGGCCCTTTTTCAGCAGAGGCCCGGGGAGAAAAGCTCCACAAAGAAAAATTACAGACACATTTAGTTATTTAGACATGATCAGTATACACACAAATTACAAGAGACATGTTTTTACAGTGGTATGCGGCACATAAACAGTTACAGTGGAGAGAACAAACAAAAACATTTTTAATTTTAAAAATAAAGGTAATTAATAGATTTGTGGTGTACAGCTGAAATTTGGAACATAGGTAGAATACATACATAGTGCACAGGTACAGTACATACATTGTAGATTAGTCAGTGTTTGTGAGTAAGATTGAAAACTATTATCAAGTGCTCTAGATTTTGTATGTATATGTTATCCGCTTTCACTAGCCTGGGGAGCAATATATATATGTGTGTGTGTGTGTGTGTGTAGGGTTGCCACCCTTTCAAATGCCTAAAGTGGGATATTATTGGTACAAACGTCAGATTTTGCAGGCCAGAACATGCCCACAGCCAGTACAAAGGACAGAACCTCACTTTTTGGCCTAAATGACAGCTTATTCTTGTAGCATTTTAGTTGCTTATTCTGTTTCATATAACATTTAGGTGTTTAAAATACAGAATAACTGTTTTATGCAACTATTACATAAATATAGGGTATTTTGTCATTAAATCTCAGACATCTGCCATTGTACATTATTTGTACAGGACACAACTGCCCAAAGAGGGACTGTCCCTCACAAAGTGGGACAGGTGGTTACCCTATACATATATATATATATATATATATATATATATATATATATATATATATATGTGTGTGTGTATTATATATATATATCTGTGTACGTACGCATGCATACACATCTATATGATTTAATTACTTTGATCATACTGTTGAATGACTGTGCTGTCTGCTATGTTTGTGATAACATCGAAGTTAGATATAACTGCCGTGGCTTAGTGGTAAATCACATTGATTGTGATGTGTAGGGTCCTGGTGTTGGGCCTGGCCGACACGGTTTATTGTGGTGCTGGGCAGAACAAGGGCCATTGAACAAAGCGTGAGTACAACACATTTCAGCTGCGGTTTTCCGTTTAACCGCCAATTCATGTCACGCAAAAACCTTCTGCATTCTTACTGTGATACGTCTCCCCAGTTCACATTTCAATGATATTATATCATTATACAGCATAAAATTAGCAAGATATGCTCGTATACAGATTATGCGTCATAAATGGTGTGTGCTGCAGTCAAATCGGCAACGTCTGCTCGATAGTCGGATGCTCTAACCACTACACTATTAGTGTTCTGCTTCATTTATATATATACCCATGGGTCATAGTTACCCGAACACACACCTCAACACTTCACTAACACAGCAGGAATCCATTTTCCTGTTGGGAAAACCGCACTACTACACATGCGCCATTCCCTACTGCTTTATACACATCCCATATAGTGGCTCACTCCAAGTATATTTAGATGTCCCAAGCTTATAGTCCTGGGACATACGTTCATATCATAGTCAGGGTGTTCAATTAGTCTTCTGATTTCCAGCTCGTCCGACTGTTGATTGGGACTGCCCTGTACCTGTTTGAAAGTCAGACTTAGCACAGGGACATAGTCTGTTCCACTTTTTGCATCCTACCTGTGGTTGGGAATGCAGAGGTGTGCTATATCTATTGTGACCATGTTCATTCTTCAAATATATATGTACATACACATGCATATGCACCTACATGCTTATTTACATTTCCCATACTGGTGAATCACTGCCACTTAACGTCATGCATACACGCTTGCATACCCGCTTACGTCTAGGATTACCACCTTTTCAAATGGCCAAGGTGGGACATTTTCGGGACACACATCAGATTTTACAGGCTGACATATACCCACGGTCAATACAAAGGATAGAACTTTACTTTTTTGCCTAAATGAAAGCTTATTCTTGTAGCAGTTTAGTTGCTTATTCTGTTTCTTGTAACATTTAGGTATTTTACATACAGAAATAACTATTTTCTGCAACTGTTACATCAAATATGGGACATATTTATTTCCTACAATCTCATGACATTTGCCATTTTAATATTGTTGGTCAGGACACAACAGCCCAAAAAGGGACTGTCCCTCACAAAGTGGGATAGGTGGTAACCCTACTTACATCTGTTTTAAAGCGCCTTAATCACCCTATATCCGACTGCCACTATTGTAGCCATCATATAAAATTAGCCCTTGCATGGCTTGGACCCAGGAACAGGAACACCATAGTCACTGGTTTTACCACTAAACCATCCGTGATATATTCGCTATGGATGGTAATTAGGATATATGACTTTACTACAGCCATTCCACAGTTCTGGCAACAAATGTGACAGTCTGGTGGTGTACATATGCATAGTATATGTTACTATTCATATGTTTTTGAGACGCATATGTATACATTTGCAAGTATACATATTTAAGAATTGGAAACATACCTGATAACTACTTATATGCATGTATGTGTGATGTGTAGTTATGCGAATGTGAAAGGTATATATTCCCGATAATGCAGGTGGGGAAACGTGCATCACGGTCAGGTGTTTAATCCCGGGTCGTAGGTTCTGCAGGACTGGCTGGAGGCTGAGCAGGGCTGTGAACAACTACTGCTCATACAACTTGTGTCCAGATGTCTACAGGACTGGACATCATGTCATGACACCAAGTCTAATGTTTAGAACAGATACTTATCCCATGAGGGATATCCAAAAATTGTGGGGACCAATTACCTCGATTCTTTTGGCTTTACAAAAATGAGGTAGGGTTATACATGCAAGGGATAAGTAGTTTGCAATCCTGAGACTGCCTAGGGTGAGACTGCCTACTAGATATGAGTAGGGGTCACTATGTGCAGATATGGCTGCGCCAAACTAGCAGCCCGAGTATGGGTGGTTTTGGTGGACGTTGGGGGTGGCATGCTGTGGAAGGGATGATGGGTATTCAATTGTGTATCCAGGTGTGTTGGGGTTGGATGGCTCAGTTCAGGCCAGACCATTATGTGGGTGTGTGCTGGTAATGTTTCTGTACATGTGTATCGCACATTTTAATGTTCATATGTTTGTGGGATTGTGTTCTACAGTATGGCCTGTCAGGTTGTATTGTGGATGTGAATGTTTGTTCTTTGGTTTTCTTTCTGATTCACCCACTGCTCCCTCGTACACCTCCAGTTTACCTATTGTGCATCCGACTCAGTCTCCCCTTGGAGAATTATTGCATTACCCGTCACCCCCCCTCCCCCATATTCCACAGACACCATCCATCCCTTCTCTGGTTGATGGCCCATGGAACAGTCAACCGAACACATTGCGTACACTACATATCTCTGGTACCAATATGGTTGAGAGGACTACCCTAGCATTTTTGATCTTCCACATGCTATACTTCTCACACATAGGTACACACAAATACTTATCTTTTATGACATGGTAAGTAGACCCGGGTAATACCCATTCATCTTTGAGCTGTCCTGACAAGAACGACTTGGACCATGAATTGGCAGATATTGAGTGAATGCTCTGACCATTGGTAGGGTTGTCACCTTTTCAAATGACCAAAATGGGACATTTTCGGGACTCACATCAGATTTTACAGGCCAGCACATACCCACGGTCAGTACAAAGGATAGTACATTAGTTTTATGCCTAACTGAAAGCTTATTGTTGTAGCAGTTTAGTTGCTTATTCTGTTTCTTGTAACATTTAGGTATTTTACATACGGAAATAAGTATTGTATGGAACTATTACATAAAATATGGGACATAATTATGTCCTACAATTGCAGGACATTTAACATTTATAATGGTTTTGGTATGGGCACAACTGCCCAGAGGGGGATTGTCCCTCACAATGTGGGACAGGTGATAACCCTAACCATTGGGCTAGGCTTAGCAAATGGCAGCAGCACTCTAGCACGCTTTGTTTCGCTTCCACTTGGTATAACAATCAACACTACAATGGAATACGGGCATGGGGTTTTAAATGTCATTTGTTCGCGGGATGGGGACTCAATATTCAGCTACGTGCCTTTGTGTTTACTTTTTATTTTGGTGTTCACAAAACTGTCTTGTATGCTTTGCATACATTTCAGTATCCACGGACACTGACATGAGTGATTATTATTAGAGGCAGGCTGTACTAGTCAGCATTTTAGGCTACTCATTTGCAGCCGACATGTTCACGACTCCGTGCAGTGCTTAGACACACCCCCTGCACTCGCACACGTTTCCTATGCACATGGACATTGCGGCAGTGTGCCTTCATTAATATGCATATGGTGCTGCTGCACCATCTCTATGCCACACGGTTGGCGCAAGGCTAATGCCATCCTTGTGCCGAGCTTCATGAATCCTGGGGTAAGACTGCTCCCAGTAGGAAGATTTCCATGCATGAATGTGAATGATTCATTTCAAGTAACTAACTGTATCAGATTCATCAGAAGTTTGACATGACCCAGATATCCTTGACCATCTTCTTATTAATATGGACCCTTCTTGCACACCTCCATTTGCACCTCCTAATAATATGTCAATCCATAAATCAGTGACCTTTTTCTTTAAAATTGGTTATAAATGATATCCAAATCCAACTGCATTTAAAGACTGTACAAAAGCACATGTTCAGTTACTTCATGTCCCAAATGAATTCCATTGTAATCCACTTCTGATGGACTTCAAAGCTAATCCCATTGAATATGCCTGATATTACCATTAGCTACTTAATGAATATGAATAAGTCAACGTAATCTGAAATTTAAAAAACAATCTCCTTTTATAGATTATCCAAATAAGTCAAGTATATAACAAGCAAATTAAACTGTTGAATGCCTATAGAAGATCCCATTCTAATGACATTAAGAACATATATAAGCAAAACAGCAAAGAGCTTAAGTGTACCATTAGGAAACTCAAAGTTGAATATGAATGAAAAATAGACCGAGACCCCAAAATACAAACTTTTCTTTAACTACTCCAGTAAATTAAAGACTAACACCCTACAATGTTTGGAAATATTCCATAAATGATAGCACTTATTCTGACTCAAGGGAAATAGTGAAATTTTACTCCACACAAAAAATATAACTATTCTGCAGAATCCTCAACTCCAGCCACTCGCAATAATTACAATGGCAGAAGTCCTCTCAGTCATCTTAAAATCTATGTACGCCTCTTCCTTGGTCTCTGAAAACATACCAGGTCATCTGATTGTCCATATCAAATATTTCTTATCTGATCCCCTGCTTAAACTTTGCAACTCACAACTATAGAAGAACACTGTATCCCCCCATGTCATGTCCTGTATGGTAAGTTCAGACCTTGAAGCAATCTCCTTCGAAATAAGAATCAGTTCTGTAATCCCAGAAAATCCTGATAGCACAGCAGTCTATGCAGAATTATTCACAGAAGCTCTGTACAACAATGTCAATTGTGATGCACGTGCACTGGTCCAGCAATCAAGGAACTTCAATCCTCACTACTAACACCAGTGAGGGACGTCCTTATAGGGAAAGGATAATAAATACATACAAAGTAAAGTAAAATTTCCCTGAAGAACACACAGAGATCACAGTCAGTCTGGGGCTGGTTTCTCCCTTTCTCTCCAGGTCCCCAATAAGACTCTCCACTGGCACAGCTATAGGATCCAGATCTTAGCCCAATGGGCAAGCTAACACCTCCAGCATCCTCTCTGTCCAACCAGTGCTTCATGTCCTTGCCCAAGTAGCTGGCACACACACACACTTTGAGATAAGAGTTATATACAACCACACAGACACTCCTGGGGAAGGTTGGCACAGGTTCTCCAGATGTGCCTCTTTTCTGCCCAGTCTAAAAGGTAGTACCAGCTGCCACCATCCACTAATATCAGGTAATCAAGGGTGTTCAATTATTACTGTGCAATATTATTACCCGAATGGTAAGTGTGAATGTACAGACAAGGCTTATTAGAATGACTTGGTACAGTATCACTATACACATGCAATGTACTCTAGAGCTTAAATAAACTCTACATCAAACAGCTACAGTTGAAAGGTTTAAAAATATTTAATAATAAATAATAAAAACACAAGACAATACCTTTTATTATACAGTGCTAGCCAAGAGTTCACAGATCACAGAGAAAAACTTAAAATAATACAGTAGAAAAGTTCTGACATCACAGAAAACAAACTAGTCTAATCTTCCTCTTTCCTAGCTATATCTAAGAGAAAACACAGTTCTAAAGTAAGCTTATATAAAGAGCAAGACAGTGCTGGTGATGGATATTCTCAATACAAAATGCTCTGAGTTCTCTGATTCTCTTTTTTTAAATTGATAACACAGAGCTGCTTCACATGACATCATTTTTCACACTTCTCTGGTGTTCCCAGGCTAACAGAAACTACATTTACATTCTTTACACCTGGTCAGAAACCAGAGCAATAAAGAACATTTATACATGCAAATTCTAGTCATTAACTCAAGTCTTAAAACAATAAGCAGGATGCCTCCCTCTAGACATATTGGCTCCAATTTTGACATCAAAGACAGTTATAAAATGCTTGACTTAGCTGTCTTACAGCAGAGTGCACTGTTGTTACATTTTTGCAGTTCAATATCCAATGCAGTCTTTTCACAGTTAAGAAAACAAGCCTGTGGCTTACATTAATGTTTACAAATGACAGAATTATCTACAAAATTCTATATGGCTAGGCTGACAGCCTTCACCTATCTTCACACATCTCCCCCCCGGAGAACTCAAGCTAGTTTTTCAAGTGATCCTTAAGAAATGTTGCTTGAGAGGGTTAGGTCAATCTGAGTATACTTTACCCCATTTCCTGTCTTGAGAGCCCATCTGCATTGGCATTGCTAATGCCACTGCGGTGCTGCGCTGACATATATGCTTGCAACCCTAGGCTCCATCTTAGCAACTTGGCATTTTGCTGGCTGGCTCTGTGTAACCATGTTAGGGGGTTGTGATCTGTCACTACAGTGAATTTTCTTCCATACAGATAAGGCTGAAGTTTCTGCAGTACCCAAACTATAGCAAGACATTCCTTTCCTACAGCTGCATAGCATACCTCCCTGGGTTGGAGCCTATGACTGAGATAAACCACTGGGTGCACTTCTCCCTCTGAAAAAATCTGGCTAAGTACAGCCCCCATTCCATGGTTTGAAGCATCCATCTGCACAACAAAGTATTTGCTGTAATCTGGACTGGCTAACACAGGGGGTCTTCCCAAAGCTTCTTTAAGCTTCTGGAATGCCTGCTACATGCTGTGGTTCACACTACCTTATCTGGCCTGTTCTTCCTTGTCAGGTCTGTGAAGGGAGCAGCTATGGTACTAAAACTGGGGATGAACTTTCTATAGTACTCTGCTGTCCCTAAGAATGCCCTCACCTACTTTTTGATAACAGGTGCAGGCCTTGCCTGAATGGCTTCTACTTTGGCAAGTTCTGGCCTGATATTACCACTCCTCACTCTATGTCCCAGGTAGGAGACCTCTCCCATACCCACCTGACATTTGCTCTGCTTAATGGTCAACCCTGCCCTCTGTAGTCTGCCCAGCACCTCCCTGACATGTTGAAGGTGCTCTTGCCAGGAATGGCTGTAGATGGCAATATCATCTAGGTAAGCAAGGGGAAACCCTCCTGTTCCTGCTAGGGTAAGATCTACCAGCCTCTGGAAAGTTGCTGGGGCATTTCCCATCCCAAAGGGCATCTTTGTAAACACATACAAGCCAAACGGAGTCACAAAGACTGACTTTTGTCTAGTACTGGGAGTCAAGGGCACCTGCCAGTAACCCTTGGTAAGATCAATGGTTATAAGATACTTAGCCCCACCCAGCTGCTCTAGGGCCTCATCTGTCCTAGGCATAGGGTAAGCATCTGACTCTGTGTGACTATTTAATTTCCTGTAGTCCACACAGAACCTGGTGCTGCCATCCTTCTTTGGAACCAGCACCACTGGGGAGGCTCAGGGACTCTTGGACTCTTGAATCACCCCTTGTTCGAACATCTCCTGCATCTCCTCCCTCAGAGTCTGTTTGACTCTCTCAGGTACCCTATAATGGGCTTGCCTAATAGGCCTTTGTGGTCCTGTATTCACCTGGTGCTGTACAACCTGATGCTGCACAAGATGGGTGCACCCTGGTTTCCCAGTGAACATGTCCCCAAACTCCTGTAACACTGCTCAGATTTCTCAAACTTGGGTAGGAGATAGATTCTGGGACATTGCTAACCCTTCCACTGAGGTGTCAGTCCGAGCCTCACTGAGGAGATCAGTCACCAGATCTCCCTCATACTCCTCCTGCAATTTACTGCAAATGCTCAGCATAAGAGCCTCCCTATCATGGTAAGATTTCATCATGTTAACATGGTACAATTTGTGCCCCTGCCTCCTGCCTAGCAGTTCCACCATGAAGTTAACATCTCTTACCTTTCTTACCATCCTGTAGGGTCCCTCCCAAGCTGCTTGCAGCTTGTAGTGTCTGACAGGAATGAGAACCATTACCTGCTGCCTCACAGCATACTCTCTAGCTCAAGCTTTCCTGTCATACCACACTTTTTTCTGTTGTTGGGCTTCTTCCAGGTTCTCCTGAGCAAAGTCCATGAGTTCCATGAGCCTTGTCCTGAGCTTTAGAACATACGCCACAACAGACTCCTTGTGAGATTCACACTCACGTTCCCACTCATCTCAAATTAAATCTAGAGGTCTCTTCACCCTATGCCCATACAGCAACACAAAGGGTGAAAAACCTGTGGATTCCTGGGGAACCTATCTGTAAGCAAACAACAGATGGGGCAGATATTTGTCCCACTCCCTCTTGAACAAGACTGCAAATGCCTGTAGGATGGACTTGATTGTAGAGTTTAACCTCTTAACAAGACCATTAGTCTGGGGATGGTAGGGGTTGGTCTTCAGGTGCTTCACCCCACAGGACTTCCACAGACAAGCCAGCAGATCTGACATGAAAGTGGCATGTCTGTTAGTCAGTATTTCTTTTGGGAAACCTACCCTGCTGAAAATCTCTAACAAAGCACTTGCCACTGTTTCTGCCTCAATGGAGGACAGAGCCACTGCCTCAGGGTATTGTGTAGCATAATCCGCAACCACTAGGACATACTTTTTCCCTGTGGAACTTGGGGTACTCAGAGGCCCCACAGTATCCATAGCTACCCCCTAAAATGGATCATCAATCACAGGCAAAGGCATCAAAGGAGCTCTCACCTTGTCTCCTGCCTTGCCTACCTTTTGGCACTGCTCACAGGTCCTGCTGTACCCTATTATATCTCTAAAAATTCCAGGCCAATAGAAGTTCTGCATAATATGTCTCTTGGTACATTTTATGTCCATATTACCTGCAAAAGGAATATCATGGGTTATGGCTAGAAGCGCCAGATGGTAGGCTCTAGGGAATACCGACTGCTGTACCCTCTCACCTTCTAGCCCTCCCTCAGGGGTCCACTCTCTGTACAGTAACACTTTGTCCCAGTAGTGGTACATTGCCCTGACTATGGTGTACAGGGTCCTGGGTTCAAGACTGGGCAGGGCTGATTATTTGGTATTGTCAGGCTTTGGATTGCATTGCATAAGGGAAATTCCTTAAGATTCCAAGAGCAGGATACATTATTTCTTACACTTATTTCACTGAACTGCACTTCTGAAATGCTTATAATTGTGCTATACAGCTGATCTACTCCATTTTTGCACTGTTATAAAGCTTATTTTATTGTTTCACTGCATTTATGTACTGTTTTATACTGTTTTAACATTACTTAACTGTAAACTGCTTTTTCATACTGAGAGTTGTATTTTCTGTTTGTGAGTGCTCTATCCGAGCTTTTCTGTGCATTTTTGTCTCCGCTCCTTGATCTGTTTAAAACTTTCATTTAGTGGCTATAGCTAGGAACTATAATAGTGTGCATTACCATAATTGCATTTTTTATTTAAATTACTAAATTGTAAACTGTGTTTTCATACTGAGACTTGTATTTTCTCTTTGTGGGTGTTCTTTCTATGCTTTTAAAGTGAGGTTTCTGTGTTCTGCTCAGGTGGCAAAATTTTGATAGAGGCCAGTTGTCTAGGCTGGTAGTTTTTTTGAGTTTCCTGTGTTTCTGGCAGCCATTTTCTACTGATTGTCTTAATTATTATTGAGAGTAACAAGGCCTCCTGACCTTCTGTAGTATGAGTGATTGGGTAATAGCAAGGGCTGAGTAGTAATCTAATCTTCCAACTCTTCCATTCTTACTGCTATATAAACCCTGTGTTTTATAAAGGTTCTGCTTGTATTGTCAGGCTCTGGATTGCATAGTATAAGTGGAAATTCCTTAAGATTCCAAGAGCAGGATAAGTTATTTCTTACACTTATTTCACTGAATTGCACTTCTGAAACGCTTATAATTGTGCTATACAGTTGATCTACTACATTTTTGCACTGTTATAAAGCTTTTTTTATTGTTTCACTGCATTTATGTACTGTTTTATACTGTTTTAACATTACTTAACTGTAAACTGCTTTTTCATACTGAGAGTTGTATTTTCTGTTTGTGAGTGCTCTATCCGAGCTTTTCTGTGCATTTTTGTCTCCGCTCCTTGATCTGTTTAAAACTTTCATTTAGTGGCTACAGCTAGGAACTGTAATAGTGTGCATTACCATAATTGCATTTTTTATTTAAATTACTAAATTGTAAACTGCTTTTTCATACTGAGACATGTATTTTCTCTTTGTGGGTGTTCTTTCTATGCTTTTAAAGTGAGGTTTCTGTGTTCTGCTCAGGTGGCAAAATCTTGATAGAGGCCTGTTGTCTAGGCTGGTAGTTTTGTTTGAGTTTCCTGTGTTTCTGGCAGCCATTTTCTGCTGATTGTCTTCATTATTATTGAGAGTAACAAGGTCTCCTGACCTTCTGTAGTACGAATGATAGGGTAATAGCAGGGGCTGAGTAGTAATCTGATCTTCCAACTCTTCCATTCTTACTGCTATATAAACCCTGTGTCTTATAAAGGTTCTGCTTGTATTGTCGGGCTCTGGATTGCATTGCATAAGTGGAAATTCCTTAAGATTCCAAGAGCAGGATAAGTTATTTCTTATACTTATTTCACTAAACTGTACTTCTCAAACGCTTATAATTGTGCTATACAGTTGATCTACTACATTTTTGCACTGTTATAAAGCTTTTTTAGTGTTTCACTGCATTTATGTACTGTTTTATACTGTTTTAACATTACTTAACTGTAAACTGCTTTTTCATACTGAGAGTTGTATTTTCTGTTTGTGAGTGCTCTATCCGAGCTTTTCTGTGCATTTGTGTCTCCACTCCTTGATCTGTTTAAAACTTTCATTTAGTGGCTATAGCTAGGAACTATAATAGTGTGCATTACCATAATTGCATTTTTTATTTAAATTACTAAATTGTAAACTGTGTTTTCATACTGAGACTTGTATTTTCTCTTTGTGGGTGTTCTTTCTATGCTTTTAAAGTGAGGTTTCTGTGTTCTGCTCAGGTGGCAAAATTTTGATAGAGGCCAGTTGTCTAGGCTGGTAGTTTTTTTGAGTTTCCTGTGTTTCTGGCAGCCATTTTCTACTGATTGTCTTAATTATAATTGAGAGTAACAAGGCCTCCTGACCTTCTGTAGTATGAGTGATTGGGTAATAGCAGGGGCTGAGTAGTAATCTAATCTTCCAACTCTTCCATTCTTACTGCTATATAAACCCTGTGTTTTATAAAGGTTCTGCTTGTATTGTCAGGCTCTGGATTGCATAGTATAAGTGGAAATTCCTTAAGATTCCAAGAGCAGGATAAGTTATTTCTTACACTTATTTCACTGAACTGCACTTCTGAAACGCTTATAATTGTGCTATACAGTTGATCTACTACATTTTTGCACTGTTATGAAGCTATTTTTATTGTTTCACTGCATTTATGTACTGTTTTATACTGTTTTAACATTACTTAACTGTAAACTGCTTTTTCATACTGAGAGTTGTATTTTCTGTTTGTGAGTGCTCTATCCGAGCTTTTCTGTGCATTTTTGTCTCCGGTCCTTGATCTGTTTAAAACTTTCATTTAGTGGCTATAGCTAGGAACTGTAATAGTGTGCATTACCATAATTGCATTTTTTATTTAAATTACTAAATTGTAAACTGCTTTTTCATACTGAGACATGTATTTTCTCTTTGTGGGTGTTCTTTCTATGCTTTTAAAGTGAGGTTTCTGTGTTCTGCTCAGGTGGCAAAATCTTGATAGAGGCCTGTTGTCTAGGCTGGTAGTTTTGTTTGAGTTTCCTGTGTTTCTGGCAGCCATTTTCTGCTGATTGTCTTCATTATTATTGAGAGCAACAAGGTCTCCTGACCTTCTGTAGTACGAATGATAGGGTAATAGCAGGGGCTGAGTAGTAATCTGATCTTCCAACTCTTCCATTCTTACTGCTATATAAACCCTGTGTCTTATAAAGGTTCTGCTTGTATTGTCAGGCTCTGGATTGCATTGCATAAGTGGAAATTCCTTAAGATTCCAAGAGCAGGATAAGTTATTTCTTACACTTATTTCACTAAACTGTACTTCTCAAACGCTTATAATTGTGCTATACAGTTGATCTACTACATTTTTGCACTGTTATAAAGCTTTTTTAGTGTTTCACTGCATTTATGTACTGTTTTATACTGTTTTAACATTACTTAACTGTAAACTGCTTTTTCATACTGAGAGTTGTATTTTCTGCTTGTGAGTGCTCTATCCGAGCTTTCTATGCATTTTTGTCTCCGCTCCTTGATCTGTTTTAAACTTTCATTTAGTGGCTACAGCTAGGAACTGTAATTTTTTCCACCCACCCTCCCTAGTGTTGTGTGTTCTTATACTTGGTGGCTTTGCAGTTGCCCGCCCATACTGTATATTTGATCTGTGACACTCCTCCCAGTCTAGTGTCATTAGTTCACTCAATCTAATAGAGAACATTTGTGAAGGCCAACCCACTCAGATTCTTAACGTTGAATTAACTTCTATTCCAGCTTTCTCCATTTCCACTTTACTGAAAAAAAATTCTAAGCTTGCTTCCCCCCTTTCCTGTGGCAGGTCAGATATGGATTTGCTGTGTCCAGGACTGTTTGTGAGCTCCTAACCCCCCCCCCCACTTAACTCGGGTTAAACTATTCCTGGCGCCATAAAGTCTGTCCTTCAAAATTTCCCTTGCAACTAGCCAGCTTTTTAATTTTAGCACTCATCTGTTTCTTTGATCTCAGCACTTGTTCAGAACTCATTGTAAGCAGTAAATAAGTAATAAATTACTACAGCACTAAACTTTCCTCACTTGTCTAGAGGAAAACAGTTTTTAGTACTTAATAAATAAGCACCTATTCAGGCATGTCTAGAGGTCAGCTCCCGGTGCTTTCTCCTGTCTACCTGATGAATCTGGGCATCTTGGGACAATGCAGCAATTGCCTCATGTACACAGACAACCCACTCCTCCTACCACCCAACACTACAACCTGTGAGAGATGCACTTATATAGCCAAACTGGAAGCAAAGCTCTCTTCACCAAAGACTGGCCTAGACAGTCAAGAGGAGAAGGTAAACACTTGCACCGCAACACACTCATCACATAGTCCCTCAAAACCTACACCACTAAAACACACGCACAAAAACACAAAACACACACCTACATTCACGGAGGCTCTCCGTACAAATCTGCTCAAACAACAGAGACCTCCAAAGCAGAAATGCAAGCAACGTCCACCCCCCCCAACACAACCCAAATGACACATAGCCCACATACTCAGTGTGCCACTCAACTGCAGCCCATAAGGCATAACGTACCCAACACTCTAGTCATAGGTGACTCTATAGTCAAGCACACTGATGTTCCACTCACCAGGTTAAACAAGGAAAAAGTTTACTGTCAGCTGCCTGTCAGGTGCCAGGATCCACCACATAATGCATGCACTCAGGTCACTCCACAACAAGTACAAATATGACTCTGTCATTGTCCATGTTGGTGTGAGTGACCTGAGACGTACCTCCCTGGACTACATGAAAAGAGACATGGAGGAGCTCTCCGATCTTATAGCCCAGGCCGGTATGACACTAGCCCTGAGTAGCAACCTGCCATCACCCAGAATGACACCACAGTACAATGACAAAATGATTGACTTTAAGAATTGGCTAAGCTTCTGGTGTCATGCTAAGGGAATCCAGTATCTGTCTGCCTGGGATGACATGATCGACAGACCACGCTGCTTTGCCAGAGGTGGCCTGGCCTGCACCTGTCGCCCTTGGGATTCTGGATACTGGCAAAGGCTCTTGCCACCCCTATACTGCCTTTTTTAGGCAAGGTTCAAATGACAAATTCACCACCGTAACAGATACAAGCAAGCAAAATCTGATGGTAATGCTACTCAATGCTAGAAGTCTAAACCTCAAAATGCACTCACTCAAGGCACTCCTTAAAATGGAGAACATTGACATCTGTGCAGAGACAGAGACCTGGTTCAAAGCTCGAAAGAGCACCCCTGCATTACCAGGCTATAATTCATACCACACCTTTCGGCCACCAAACCTGGACCAAAACACTAAAGATGGAGGCGTGTCCATATTCCTTAAGGATATCCACACCTCCAAGCTAGTTGC
Organism: Protopterus annectens; assembly: GCF_019279795.1. Lineage (NCBI taxonomy): Eukaryota > Metazoa > Chordata > Ceratodontiformes > Protopteridae > Protopterus > Protopterus annectens. The sequence continues at coordinate 1,315,461,678 of NC_056726.1, read as the reverse complement.
TCAGCATAATGCATCCAAGATTATTCAAGTTCGACTAACTCTGGGCAAAACAGCAATCCAGATTGTAGCTTGCCACAGACCCCCCACCATGCCCCAGGATTCCCACTCCTCTTTTCTTGATACACTGGAAAATATTGAGGTACAACCCAACACTCTAATAATGGGTGATTTCAACTACCCTACCATTAACTGGGAAAACTATTCATGTACCAACTCTTTTGCTCAACGTTTTCTGGAAATCATCAATTCCAATGCCTTGGATCAACTTATCCACACCCCCACCAAGGGAAGCAATATCGTAGACCTGGTCATCACCAACATGGGTGACCGGTGTTCCACACCAGAGGTCAGCTCCTCGTTGGTCAGATCCGACCACACGCTAATCACCCTAGGCATCTACATCCCGCTCCCTCCCCTCATTAGGAAAACAACCGTAAAAAAAATTTCTCCAAAGCCAACTTCATGCTTCTTAAGACAGAAGTGACAAACTTCACGACACCCATGCAGATGGACAATTGAGGTACGACTGCTGAATCCTACACAAATGCACTTTATAAGCACTTACACGAGTGCATGGATTGTGTTAACCCTAACAGAATCAAGATGCTATCCTCGAAAAAAAGGAAGCCAATCTGGTGGTCTTCTGCCATAAACAAACTCTACAACAGAAGAAAGAAACTGGTGCAAAAAAGAGTAAAATCCCATGATTGGAGGAACTCCCTGGTCAGCCTCAGTAAGAAGCTGAGATCCCTCATAAAATCCTCTAAAGCTAGTTATGAAAAATAAATTACCACTGATTCTAAAGACAACCACAAAGCATTCTATAGCTATGTCAAAAATCTCAATGGCAACACTCAGATCTGCTCTGAGTTACAGCACAATGACACTAAATATACAGAACCAACTGATATTGCCAACATCCTGGCAGATAGGTTCAGTGCTAACTTTACCCCCCTCTCACCCCCTAAAGGGCCCATCTTTATACCGGAAAAATGCAAAGTTCATGTAATCATGGCTGCATAGGTAAAAACCTCACTCTCCAAAGCCAAGAACACAGCATCCATAGGACCTGACAACATCCCAGGCTGCCTTCTACATGAACTACAGAATGAACTGGCACCCCACCTAAGTACCATCATAGTTCAATCATAGCCTCACCTCAGGCTTTGTGCCCATTGAATGGCACACCATGACAGTTATCCCACTCCACAAAGGAGGGGCCACAACAGACCCCGGGAACTACCACCCCATTAGCCTGACGAGCCTCGTCTGCAAGGCCATGGAATGTATCATCATGGAACTCATAAACAAAGACATTGGAGACCTCCAAACTCTGGACCCCACACAGTTTGGGTTTGTAAAAGGCAGATCATGTCTCCTAAACCTGATAGACTTCTTTGAAGTAGTCACTAAAGCCATAGATGAGGGTAAGGTGGTTCACACAGCCTATCTAGATCTCGTCAAGGTGTTCGACACCATCCCCCACTCTGGAATTATAGATAAACTCACTAAACTAGGTATAAATCCCTATGTCACAAGATGGGTTGCCAACTGGCTTACTTACAGAACCCACACCGTGAAAGCAGCAGACTCCAAATCAGACTTCAGACCAGTGACAAGTGGAGTACCACAGGGTTCAGTCCTGGGTCCTCTCCTGTTTGATATCTACTTCTCTGAAGTACAGGCTAACACAGAAAGTCTTTGGCTAACTAAATTCACAGATGACTGCAAACTAGGGGCCATAATTGAAACTCCTAACGATGTGGACATCCTACAAAAGGGCCTCACTGAGACAGATGCCTGGTGTCAAAGACATGGTCTCAAGCTCAATGCCAAAAAGTGCATTGTCACCCCCTTTGCTAAAAACTCTGTACCCATGAACTACCACATAGGCGGTAGTCTACTTAACACTGAAAGTTTTATAAGAGACCTTGGGACACAGGTGGACAGTAGACTCTCCTTTGATAATCACATCGCCACAGTGGTCAAGAAATCCTTCTACATGGCACACCTCATCACAAAAGGTTTCTCATCCCAAAAAAAAATTAGACCCATTATAGAGTACAGCGCCGCTTTTGGTATGTACCTCACAAGACATCTACAACAACTGGAAAGGCCGCAAAAATACCTCACAAAGAGGATTACTGGCCTCAAACAGATGCCTTACAAAGACCGTCTCAAAAACCTCCAGCTTTACTCCGTCACATATCGCCTAGTCAGAGGTGATCTCTGCCTAACATACAAAGCTATGTCAAACCCAGAGCTGTTGGACATGCTCCACTTAAAGAAATCCCAATCCTTCTGAGCTACATGCTCTAGGGACCTAAACCTTGTCACCACAATAAACAGAACATGCTGGAGGGATAGATTCCTGTCCCAGAGACTTCCCATACTCTGGAACAGACTATCTATCTATGTCAAACAGAGGTCCTCATTAACACTCTTCAAGAAAAATCTTGATGATTGGATGGGTAATAGGAAATTCACCCCGTTTGTGGTTCTGCTTGGCAGGGGCACAGGAAAATAATTTTCTTGGGTGGTGAAAGCCATGGTACCTTTTTGGCTAGGCTTGTATAGGCCCTAGGGCCAATAGCCTAGTACCTACCTATGAACTTATGAACCCCCTTCCCTTGAGAATCAGGTGCCTCCCTAGCTACCTGCCTCAGGCCTTGCAATGTAGGGGGTTTGAAAGTTGAGCTTGTCTTAACTATCTCTTTGTAACCCTTCCCAGCTCCCCTTCCACAGGAAGTCTGGCATCCTCTGAATGTAGTACCTCACTGTCAGCCTGGGTACTGTGACTCACCTCTACCTTTGCAGTCACTCTGTCCAAGGGAACATTAGTACCCACAATCAGCTGTGGCTCACATTCAGTCTCACTGCTACAGAGTAGCTTCCTCCCTGAAGTAACCACATCACCAGTCCTGGCTGCAAGTATGCAGTCTGTCTGGGTCTCCCCAGGATACCAGACCCACATGCTTGTCTCCTAGCCTGACTGTGTGTAACTGCATAAGCACATGGTAGCACCTCATTCAAATCCTTCCCTATCAGGACATCTGCATGATGGTAGTTCAGTACCCCTCTTGTCTCAAGACAACCTACTATTGGCATTTTGTCTTTCCCATTTACTGGCTCTCTCACATTCTGTTCCCCACCTTGCCTCTATGGATATCAGTGTGTATCATGGACCCACTGGTTGCATTCAAAACATTTAACCCTAGGTCCTGGACATGTACCTGGACTGGTGGCTTCCCCTGTTTCTAGCAGATTATGTTGGGGCAGTCTGTGCTGCCCATCATGGGTTCCGTTAGACCCATGAGCAGTACTGGGGGGTCTCTTTCCTGTGCAGAGATGCCCTACTTGCTAGGTATAGGTCTCCCTTCTTCCCCAACTCATCTGAAGTAGCACATTGTCTATCAACTAACGAGATCCTCATGTCCTCAGGCAAAGTAATAAGGGCTTGTTCCCTCACCAAAACATCTGCTAGCCCTTCAAAAGTGGTGACCTGACATCCACTCACCCACCTATGAAAATAAGTGCTCATTTCAGCAACATATTCACACAAACTTTCATCTGCCTTGCGTCTATGCTCACGAAACTTTTTCCTATACGTTTCAGATGTTAGCTTAAAACATTCTAACAAGTGATTTTTGACAGCAGTATAATCAAAATATTCACAATCAGCAAGTTTAGACAACACAGTTACAGCTTTGCCATGGAGTAAGGGGGTTAGGAACTGTACCCAGAGCCTTTGGTCAACATCATACTGTTTACATACCCTCTCAAACATATAAATGATACTATCAAAATTATTCCCCTCTTTAAAATGCGGAAGGAATTTACTGACTTTTTGTGCTTGTGGGGTCCATTTACTCCCTTCCTCATTACCTCCATGACTCTGGCAAAGAGTCAGCATCTCCTTCTCATGCTGCCTCTGCCTCTCCTTTTCCTCAGGTTCCAAGCACAGCAGTTCCTCATTCTCCTCAGCCTGCAGGCATCTCAGTCTTTCAGCTGCTTCTATTTCCAATTTCTGGCCTCCAACTCAAGTCTCTTAAGCTCCAGATAGAGTTTTAAGTCCTCTGCAGAAAGGTTGAGCTGTCCATTCTCTGAGGGTGGTACATCTCTACTGCCAGTCTAATCGTCCTCCTGGTTGCTGTTTTCTGATGCAGCTGTGACCAAAGCTGCAATCATGTCTGCCTTAGTCAGGTTTCCATGTACCAGTCCCCTAGCCTGGCACATCTCACCCAGCTGGCTCCTTGTCAGCTTTCCGTACTCCTCTACTGATATGCTGCCTGCTCTCCGTGACTAACTAAGCTAACAAAAGAAATAAAACAATTGTGATCTGAACTATGAGTATTCATTATGTGGCTGATTTAGAGTACAAAACACCTTCAGTGATTACTGTACACAAGCTACATGAATTCACTCTACGCACACCACTACAATTCAATTAGTATTTGCCAGTAAATTAATATGTGGTGTGGATATTCCACCACTGCCAAACAATTAATATGCAATGCCCGTGCACTGGCCCAGCAATCAAGGAGCCTCAATCCTCACCACTAACACCAGTGAGGGGCGTCCATATAGGGAAAGGATAATAAATACACACACAGTAAAGTACAATTTCCGTTAAGAGCACACAGATATCACAGTCAGACTGGGGCTGGTTTCTCCCTTTCTCTCCAGGTCCCCGATAAGACTCTCCACTGGCACAGCTATAGGGTCCAGATCTCAGCCTATTGGGCAAGCTAAAACCTCCAGCACCTTCTCTGTCCAACCAGTGCTATGTGTCCCTGCCCAAGTAGCTGACACAGACACACTTTGAGATAAGATTTATATACAACCACACAGACACTCCTGGGGAAGGCTGGCACAGGTTCACCAGCTGTGCTCATTTCAGTCTAATAGGTAGGACGAGCTGCCACCACCCACCAATATCAACTACTCAAAGGCCCTTCTGAAAGGGTGTCCAATTATTACTGTGTAATATTATTATCCAAATGGTAAGTGTGACTGAACAGTCAATCCTTATTAGAGTGACTTGGTACAGTATCACTATATACATGCAATGTACTCTAGAGCTTAAATTAACTCTACATAAAACATCCACAGTTGAAAGGTTTAAACATATTTAATAATAAATAATAAAAACACAAGGCAATACTTCTTACTACACAATGCTAGTCAAGAGTTCAGAGATCACAGAGAAATACTTAAAATAATATAGTAGAAAAGTTCTGACATCACAGAAAACAAACTAATCTTGCTCTTTCCTAGCTATATCTAAGAGAAAACACAGTTCTAAAATAAACTTACATAAAGAGCAAGACAGGGCTGGTGATGTTGGATGTTTTCAAGATAAAATCTCTGACCCCTCTGATTCTCACTCTTTAAATTTATAACACAGAGCTGCTTCACATGACATTATTCTTCACACTTCTCTGGTGTTCCCAGGCTAACATAAACTACATTTGCATTCTTTACACCTGGTCAGAAACCAGAGAAATAAAGGACATTTATACATGCAAATTCTAGCCATTAACTCGGGTCTTAAAACAATAGGCAGGATGCCTCCCTCTAGACAAATCAGCTCTGAATTTTGACATCAAAGACAGTCATAAAATGCTTGACTTACCTTTCTTACAGCAGAGTGCAGTGTTGTTACATTTTTGCAGTTCAATATCCAATGCAGTCTTTTCATATTTAAGAGAATAAGCCTGTGGCTTACATTGATATTTACAAATGACATAATTATCTACAAAATCTATCTGGCTAGGCTGGCAGCCTTCACCTATCTTCAAATCAATTATTGCATAAAGGCTGCTGTGACTACCAGAAGTAAGCAGAAACTAACTCTAACTCACAAAACAAACCACCCTGGTGGAATCCAAAGTTAAGAGGTTGTACAAACAAAAGAAAAAAGTTATAATTAAAATTAGGAAGTGTAACACCAAAAAGGTAAAAACTCTGTCATCAAACTGAATAGGCAACTAAGATGAGTAAATCCAACAACACAAATTGTAGGGTAAATATAGCATCACAGGTCAATGACATAAAGTGTAGGAGAACCTGTCAGAGATTTGAGGTGCATGACTAGGCTTTAAAAGGCCATTGTGATTGTTAGCCTAGTAAACACCCATGAACCTGTGAACCATAAGTCCCTCTTAAGGTATGTCTGAAACCTTAAAGGCATCATAAAGCAGTGTGCAGAACTGTTGGTAAATACAGACACATTCATGGAACCAGGGATATAGCAAATCTTCTGGCTGACAAATTAATCTCCACTTAACCTTCTCTCGCCCCAGCTTACCCCCATGAAATACTGTCTAACATAATCCCTCCAACTATCAGTAGGGAGCAGATCTAAGATGTGCTCTCTAATGCCAAGAATACAGCTTTGTTGTGCCATGAAAATATTCCAAGATGCCTTCTAAATAGCATGAAATATGACATTATGGTTAATGGTGTCACTATTCAACCATAGCCTCTGCACAGGTTTTGTGTGCCATGTAAATGGAAGACTGCAACGGGCATCGCTCTTCACAAGGGTGGACCATCAACAGATCCCAGGACACAGTAGTCTGACTAGTCTCATATGCAATGCCATAGAAAGAAATACGGACATGATTAACAATGGCATAGGAAACTTCAGACACTAGATCAACTCAGTTTGGTTTATCAAAGGCAAGTCATGCTTACTGAGCCTGGTGGACTTCATTAATAAGGTTACCAATGCAATGGATGAGGGCAAAATGGGTCATATTGTCTACCTTGACCTAGCTAAGGCATTTGATGAAATATCTCAATTGGGCATTGTAAACAAACTCACAGAATTAGGCATAAATCCTATGTAACCTGCTGGATAACCAGCTGGTTCACAGACAGGACCCAGGAAGTTAGGACTGGAGACACAACCTGCGTAAGGAGGTCAGTTACCAGTGCAGTCCCCAGAGCTCTGTGTTGGGTATGCAACTCTTTGGCATCTATTTTTGGAAGATATGCCCCAGGATTCATGAAGCTCGGTGCAAGGACGGCGTTAGCCTTGTGCCAACCGTGTGGCGTAGAGATGGTGCAGCAGCAACACATGCATATTAATGAAGGTGCGCTGCCATAATGGCCACGTGCATAGGAAATGTGTATAAGTGCAGGGGGCATGTCCAAGCGCTGCACGGAGGCGTGATCATGTCGGCTGCATACACGCAACCTAAAATGCTGACTAGTACAGCCTGCCTCCAAAAGTAATCACTCCTGTCATTGTCCGTGGATACTGAAATGTATGAAAAGCATACAAGACAACTTGCGAACACCACAATAAGAAGTAAACACAAAGGCACGTAGCTGAATATTGAGTCCCCATCCCTCGAACAAAGATATTTAAAACCCCGTGCCTGTATTCCATTGTAGTGTCGCTAGTTATACCAAGTGGAAGCGAAATGCACTGTGTTAGCCTACTGCCATTTGCCAAGCCTAGCCCAATGGTATGGGTTACCACCTGTCCCACATTGTGAGAGACTGTCCCCCTCTAGGCAGGTTTGTCTATACCAAATTCATAATAAGTGTGAAATGTCCTGTGATAATAGGACATAATTATGTCCCATATGTTACGAAATAGTCCCATACAGTACATGTCCGTATATAAAATACCTATACGTTACAAGAAACAGAATAAGCAAGTAAATGAAACAGAATAAGCAACTATACCACCACAACAATAAAATCTTATATGTAGGCATAAAACTAAAGTACTATCCTTTGTAATGACCGTGGGTATGTGTGGGCCTGTAAACTCAGATGTGTGCCATGAAAATGTCCCATCCAGGTCATATGAAAATGTGGCAACCCTACCAATGGTCAGAGCAGTTGCCCAATATCTGCCCATTCACGGTCCAAGATGTCCTTGCCAGGACAGCCCATAGATGAACGGGTATTACCCGGGTCTACCTACCATGTTATGAAAGATAAGTATTTGTGAGTATCTATGTGTGGGACGTACAGCATGTGGTTGATCTGAAATGTTAATGTAGACCTCACAACCATATTGGTCCCAGAGATATGTAGTGTACGCAATGTGTTCTGTTGACTGTGCCATGGGCCATCAACTAGAGAAGGGATGAATGTTGATTGTGGAATATGGGTGTGGGGGGTGACAGGTAATGTAATATATTGCCAATGGGAGACTGGGTTGGATGCAGAACAGGTGAACTGGAGGTCTACGAGGGAGCAGTGTGTGAATCAGGAAGATAACCAAAGAACAAATATACACATCCACAATACAATCCCACAAACATGTGAACATTAAAATGTGCAATACACATGTACAGAAACATTACCGGCACATACCCACATAATGGTCTGTCCTGAACTGAGCCATCCAACCCCAACACACCTGGATACATAATTGAATACCCATCATCCCCTTCACAGCACACCCCCCCCCTTTCTGAACATCCACCAAAAACCAGCCATACTCGGGCTGCTAGATAGGCACGGCCATATCTGCACATAGTGACCCCTACCCATATCTAGTAGGCAGTCTCACCCTAGGAATTCTCAGGATTGCAAACTATGTATCCCTTGCATGTATAACCCTACCTTACAGCCATAAAGCAAAGATGGTCATCGGTCCCCACAATTTTTGGATATCCCTCATGGGATATGTATCTGTTCTAAACATTAGCCTTGGTGTCACGACACAATGTCCAGTCCTGTATACATCTGGACACAAGTTGTATGAGCAGTAGCTGTCCACAAGACTGCTCAGTCTCCAGCTGGTCCTGCAGAACCTACGACTCGGGATTAAACACCTGACCATGATGCACGTCTCCCCACATGCATTATCGAGAATATATACCTTACACATTCGCATAGTGGCAGTCGGATATAGGGTGCTTAAAGTGCTGTAAAGCAGATGTAAGTAGGGTTACCACCTGCCCACCTTGTGTGAGACAGTCCTTTTTTTGTTAGTTGTATCCAGACCAAATATAATGCAATGGCAAATGTCCTGTGATAGTAGGAAATATGTCCCATATATCATGTAACAGTTGCATAAAACAGTTATTTATGTAAAATACTCAAAGTTACAAGAAACAGGTGAGGCAAACAAACCACTACAAGAATATGCGTTCATTTAGGGAAATAAGTAAAGTTCTAACCTTTGTACTGACCGTGGGTATGTGTCGGCCTGTAAAGTCTGATGTGTGCTCCGAAAATGCTCTGCTTTGGCCACAACCCAAGACGTAAGCAGGTATGCAATCATGTATGCGCGACGGTAGGTGACGGTGATTCAGTGGTATGGTAAATGTAAATGAGCATGTAGGTGTATATGCATGTGTATGTACAGACCGATATATACACACACATCTATATATCTATCTATATATATATATATATATATATATATATATATATATATATATATATATGTAGATATGAAGAATGAACATAGTCACAATATAGGAAATCCCCTTAATAGTGCTGTTATATATCAGGATGGCCATCGGTGAGCACACCTCTGCATCCCCAACCTCAGGTAGAACACTAAAAGTGGAATGAACGATCTCCCCTTTCTAAGTCTGACTTTCAGCTAGATACAAGGCAGTCCTGGTCCCCAGTCAGACAAGCCTAAACCTGGAAGACCATATGAACAGCCTGACAATCGAACACACGTATGTGCCAGGACTATAGGCTGTAGAGGTCTGAATATCCTTGGAGTGAGTCAACATGCAGCACGAGTCCAGAGCAGTAGGGAATAGGGAATGATGCATGTGTAATAGTGCGTTTTTCCCAACAGGTAACTGGATACCTGCTGTGTAAGTGAAGTGATGAGGCATGTGTTTGGGTAACTATGCACCATGGGTATACATATAAATGAGGCAAAACACCAATAGTGTAGTGGTTAGAGCATCCACCTAATGAAAAGGCATTCACGGTTCAAGGTCGACAATAGCACATATCATTTTCCTTGTGGAATTAATGTTGATCTGCTATAAAGCCGACATTTAAACATGTAAAGGTGAATGTGTGTATCGCATGGGACTATTAACCAGTTCCTTTCAATCAAAGTGGTATTGTCATAATGTATAAGGCACAAATAAGCATAAATAAGCGACAGTAAACATATGTAATGCACAGTAAGCATAGGCGAGTGCGCCTGCGTGGGTGTAAGCGGCTCCCAGCATAGGAAATGTATGTTTGTATGTACAGATGTAAAATATATGTGTGTATATATATATATATATATATATATATATATATATATATACACACACACACACACACACACACACACACACACACACACACACACACACACACACACACACATATATGTGTGTATAGATATATATCTACATACATGAGAAATATATATATATATATATATATATATATATATATATATATATATATATATGGACATTGTAACAGTAAAGCATGCACAAGGGATGTGAAGGGAATCAAGAGCAATGTTGATATTGTAAAGTGCTTTCAGCATATGTCATAAAAAGCTGCCCAGGAGTGAGCAGAGCACCACTACTCACGCCACAGGCAGGGTAATACCACTGGGAGTGACATTGTTGAAATGCTAGGTCTACTTTACACACATGCGGAATGTAGTCCCATGCTGGGACCTCCAAAAATTGGAAAGCGCAAATGGCTGTATTCCATAATACCAGGAAAGGCACGTATGTGCAAATATACATGGAGGGAGACCCTGTGAATACACGAGGTGGGACAGAATGTGTGTAGGGCCCCAAAAGCTCTGGAGAGGGAAATGTGTAAAGGTGTGTCATGGCTGCGATAACAAGTGGATAATGGATGTTACGCCTGTAAATTCAACACGAGTGGGGTGGGGGAACTATGGGTATGCAATTATGGATCCAGGCATTCCAGGTTTGGATGGGCTGGTTCTAATGGACCACCCTGTGGAGGTCAGCTAGGTCATAATAGGTATATATGCATACTCACATGAAGACAACAATATATGTTGAAGTACAAATTCTGTAACACATACATTCCATTTGTGGACATAAATAATAGGAATGTGCCCATACAAACATCGACAGTACATGGAATAATAGGCTGTGCAGAAGAGGGATGGGTGGAATCACACTATCACATTCCAATTACCATCGGTAATCCCTACATGAACATATAGTGACATCTGTCCGCTGTATAACGTGCTACATACCGATTACAAGATAACTGGAGTGTGTTGGCATTATAATGAATAAGGCACTAGTATGCTGGTGAAGCTTATAAACACCATTACGCATGTGTAATACATATACATACATATATAATATATATATATATATATATATATATATATATATATATATATATATATATACAGCAAGATATGAATATACATATATGAATACATATGCAGATATGTCTGTATATATTAATGTAAATAGATATATATATATATGTTACAGTAAATATACACATGTATATACCTAGGTTATGTTACAGTCGTTATGGGTAACATGTTTAGACCAGGCATATGTTGGTGGGAGGTCCACTCAACAAACGTCTACTTATCACCCATCCCAGCTAGGCCAGTGAGACATACAGACACGCAATAAAGGTAAATACAACACTGGTTCCCAGACCACCGGCAGGAAACCCCTAGTGGGAGAGATCTACAAGGTCTACACTTTAAACATGGACAGTGATGTCCCTTGCGGGACACCAAAAATTTGGTACTTTTCAACCAATGGGGGAACACCATTACGACCAGGATGTAGCTGTACACGTAACAGTAGGTTATGCAAGCCTGGTCACACATGGGTTGACACAAAGTACGACATGTGTCCCGACATGGGGAGAGTGGGCAGTGTGTAGAGGTATGTTCATATCCCACCTGTGTCCACCTGCGCTCACAGTAAGGATGAGTGCTGTAGAGTAGTGGCAGGTGGGGGAACTATGGGTATGCGATTATGGGGCTAGGCATGCATGTGGTGGCTGGCAGACACATATTAGGACCGCCCCGTGGGTGTAAGTAATATTCCGATGTGGGTATAGCAGATGCCCATACCTCCCAAACTATAAGAGCACATCTACTGGACAGTCCGTAAACCATTGGGAGAATACATAGGGACCATATCACTGAACTGTCCCCGATTACCAGGGACGTCTGTGATTACGAATCAGAATCCTAACACAGGCTCAACTAAACCATCCTAGAACTAGTGATAGTAGGAGGAAAGGTGGCAGAATACACGTAATGAATAATGACAACATGTAAGAGTCATAAACTGCATGCACCTCAGAAAATGTGTATGAATACATATGTGCTCTGTGTCCGTCAATGTGTCAGGTTAATAGCACCAACCTTCTAAATGTGTCCCTGAGGTCATTATGCAGTGTCCCTGATTCAGTGTTTATTCTTCCCCATTCGTATGAGAGGTGTGATAGTGAGAGAAAGTGCATGTTCTGCTGACTACCTTAGAAGATTGATAGAATAAAAGGTATGGGGTTACCACCTGACCACCTTTGCAAGGGACACTCCCCTGTGGGCAGTTGTGTCCTGCATAATAACTGTAATTAAGGCAAATGCCCTGTGATTTAGGGCAAAGACTACCTATATTGTCTGTAGTAGTAGCATAAAACAATTATGTTCCTCGGAAACACCTAAATGTTATAGGTAACAGTATAAGCAACTATAATGCTACAAGAGTATCCTTTTATTTAGGGGAAACAGTGAAGTACACCCCTTTCTACTGGCTGTGGGTGTGTTACCCTGCAAAGTCTGATGTCTGTACATACAGGTCCTACAGGGTTGCTACCTTTCCAAATGGCCAGAGTGGGACATATTCTGTAGAAATGTCAGATATTCCTGGACTAAACATACCTACAGCCATGCATAGTACAAGATTACACTTATTTGCACAAATAAAAGCTTAATCTAGTTGCATTTGAATTGCTTATGCTACTTCACATAACATATAGAAGTGTCATATATAAAATAACTGTTGTATGCAATCATTAATGAAACGTAGAATATAATAATGTCCTGTAATCTGGGCATGTGCTATGCCTTGATTATTTTCACACTGTCCCTCGCAAAGTGGGACAGGTGGTTACCCTAAAGTCCTACCTTGGCCAATTGAGAAGGTGGCAAACCTATAATAGGTATGCGGTAGCATAACCCGTCCGACGGATGTGGCTACCACAACCCAACTACTCGTTTGTAATGCAGGGTCTCAGTTCCCATGTATCAGCCAGATGGGAGCAGAGTGTATGCAGAACACACAAATATGATTAATTCACTGGACAGGCTGCTAATTCCATTCAGTTGAATGCCATGCCGTTGCCTAATGGGCAGCCATTCCTGATACTGTAGTCATGTAGTCTGATGTGATAGGCATTACAAGGTGAGAGCAGATTGTAAGAGGAACACACAATTATGAATGATTCACCGGACAGGCTGCTGATTCCGTACATTCAAACGCCATGCGGTCGCCTAATGGGCAGCCATCCCTGATACTGTAGTCAGGAGTGGCCTTAGGTCAACTGGTGCCATAGGCAGAGGGCGCAACGGCACTCCCCTCCACACCACCCAGTACCCCCATCCTGGTCTACCTACACAAAATAAATACTGGTAAAGTGCACCCACTAAAGCGGTGCCCTAGGCGGCCACTTAGTTGGCCTATGCTTAAGGGCGGCTATGAATGTAGTCATGTAGCCCAATGTGATAGGCATCACAAGGTATGCCTAAGAGGAACACATGAATATGAATGAATCTCTGGACAGGCCGCTGATTCCGTACAGACGAATGCCATGCCATTGCCTAATAGGAAGCCGTTTGAGTGACAGATGCAAGCACCAATGCCGGTGCATTAGCAAGTGTGGGAACAAGCAGGTGTAAGCGTGTTTGGCTACCAGTATGCGGGTATTGCATTGGGTAAGCAATGTAGAGGCTATTCAAGCTTAAGAGGCTGTAACCAGAAGATATCATACAGCGCAGTCATTCAACAGTACAGGAATGTATCCCATCATGTAGAAGTACATGTGAGTGTTTATGTCCAGCATATAGGTACATACATATATAGAGATGTATCAGGGACATGTCATGTGGCAACAAAGCATTACAAATGAATGAAATGGGAAACACCAGTGACGCCTGTATTATGTAGTGGTGTTGCTCTATGTGATCACAAGACTCCCTCAGACAGACAATAGTTGTATATTGGCCATATACATCACTCTGTGCATGTAATGTACATTAACACAACAGTACCTGTCCAATCATTATGTGTAAACAGTACTCCTGCAATGTGCAACATCATCATCATGATAAAGGTAAATTGGGTAACCATAGAGGGACTGGTAATGTTTTGTGTACAATGGGATCGTCCTCCTCACATGTACCAGAACCATGTAGGAGTGATGTGCATACCAGGACTATGTGCCTGAGGGACAGTGGTAAGGATAACAGTAGTATGTTATGATGCATATTACAAGGTTTTCATGTGTCCAGTGGGCACATGTGTGTAATGGACAGCTATGTATAGGGCAGATGGTGTCCTAGGAGCTGAATGGCCTTATGTGTCTGTAGGTGAGGGTCAGAAGTTGGAGAAGGAGTGTAGGTATGGCCGTGGAGGATAGATAGGAGCACAGAAATGACAGCATACAGGGTTGGTATATGACACATGTGGGGGGGATACACCCTGGATGGGGATGGGTCTTCGGCATTCAAAAGCCCATGGGAACAGTGGGACGGAGGTCTCCAGCCATGGGGAACTGCCACTGCACCTACACAGCTGCAAAGGAGGCAGTGCTGTGGGCTGTCCAGGACAGGCAGCATCACCCTGTAAATGTGACACTCTGCCCTTGAACTGGCATATCTGGCTTCGTAACCCCTTAGGAAGCCAACTACGAAACATGTCCGGGACCGCACGACAGCAGATATGTACCTGTCTGGTCCCGCTCCCAAGGAGGACATGCTTCATCCTCAGTGGTGGAGCCACCAGAAGGTGGTGCATAGCCAACAGAGGTTGATGTTAATGGCTGGGCCCCAGATGTGCTAGTGCCCGGTGCCATGGTCAGCTGAAGTGGGACAGGAGGATCTGCCGGGACCTACCAACCCATTTGGCCTATGGTGTTGCATTTTAAACCCACATATGGCTTAGTGATAGACAACAGCGTACAGAATTACCTATGACAGTATGCATCGATATCACCAGCTACCCAACAGATTGTATACATTTGCAGAGGGAGCACAACACATGCATATATATCGCATGGCAACTGTACAATGTGTAGTAGACGTGTGACCACAGCTATGAACAGTTGCCCATCATTGGCTTGTCACTGGGAATCCCACACAGTGTCAGTCATACCACTGTCTCATGTGACACATGTCCAGTCAGGGATGCGATGGCAGTAACACATCCTTATCATCATGTACTGTCTGCAATCCCCACACCATGCTTTTGCTGTGCACAGAAGTGTGTTCAGTGTGTAACACAGGAAACAAATGGTTGTACACACTGACCTGTTCACAGATGGCCCTATAGATGGGGTTCCCTCATGAACAGAGTACTGTCATGTCTGTATTTTAACATGCAGAATAGCCATTACCACACACATGTTAAACAGGCAGTAGTCTCAATGCAACATAGCTACACTTGCATGCTGTAGTTATGTGGCACATCACACTCCTGTCATTAGGCTATTTCCCACTGTTGAAAATGATTGAGGCACATCCATATATCATCTGCTATGCCGTGTCAGAACACCACATCCAGGTACCACTCACAGCAACTGCCATCGCCAGATAATAACATCTTTCCCTAGATAGTGTACTGTGTTTATCATGTGGATGGCTATGGGAACACCATCACAGCTGTACCACATGCAATCAGCTAGAGGAGGACTGCAATAGGTGCAGAGGCCATCACCTGACCATTTCCATCTGTTACAATACACATGCTGCTGCTGTGCAGGTGTACACTTTCACATCCACCAGAAAGAGTGTGTTTGGGACAGGCAATGTACACCAGGGAAGGGCTTGGAGGCTTCACCATAATCTGCCACATGCTGTATAGTACAGAATAAAACCCCTGACTACTCATTACTATTGCATGTGCATGACGTTACTACATGTGCCATAGAGGCAGCATGTTGCAGTGTTGTAAGGACATGTGTATAGGTGAGTGAGTGCCATCTGCAACAGATATAGCAGACATACATTAGGTGTGGCACATGTCAGTCCATGTGAACGGATGCCATTGTCACCACAACCACACCCTAATAGACACACATTGACACCTTTGCCAGGGTGGCAAATACACAATGTAACTACTTAGTTTGCCACACTGCAGTAATGCACAGGACCACATGCACCACAGGGGATATCTGGAGGTTCAATGGGCTAGGCCATGTGAAAGTGCTTGACAACTGTTGGTATGCCAATGAGGTTTATCCTGGGAGTGACTGTGGTTGGGAGCATCACAACCCACACGCAGACACAGGGCTCCAGAACACCACATCCAGGTACCACTCACAGCGACTGCCATGGCCAGATAATAACATCTTTCCCTAGATAGTGTACTGTGTTTATCATGTGGATGGCTATGGGAACACCATCACAGCTGTACCACATGCAATCAGCTAGAGGAGGACTTCAATAGGTGCAGAGGCCATCACCTGACCATTTCCATCTGTTACAATACACATGCTGCTGCTGTGCAGGTGTACACTTTCACATCCACCAGAGAGAGTGTGTGTGTGGGACAGGCAATGTACACCAGGGAAGGGCTTGGAGGCTTCACCATAATCTGCCACACGCTGTATAGTACAGAGTCAAACCCCTGACTACTCATTACTATTACATGTGCATGACGTTACTTCATGTGCCATAGAGGCGGCATGTTGCAGTGCTGTAAGGACATGTGTGTAGGTGAGTGAGTGCCATCTGCAACAGATATAGCAGACATACATTAGGTGTGGCACACATCAGTCCATGTGAACGGATGCCATTGTCACCACAACCACACCCTAATGGACACACATTGACACCTTTGCCAGGGTGGCAAATACACAATGTAACTACTTAGTTTGCCACACTGCAGTAATGCACAGGACCACATGCACCACAGGGGATATCTGGAGGTTCAATGGACTAGGCCATGTGAAAGTGCTTGCCAACTGTTGGTATGCCAACGAGGTTTATACTGGGAGTGACTGTGGTTGGGAGCATCACAACCCACATGCAGACACAGGGCTCCAGTACTGTCATGCAGATATGCATTGTTCCATGGGTGTGTAGTGTTTGGCTGTGCAAGATGGCTGTACAAGGCTGGGTGAGGGGTAATCTTTGCCATTGCGTCACCCGACAATGGTGTGCAGTACAGGTGTGTAGTGTCCGCAATGTCCCACACAGATGGGTACTGCAATATCTAGCCTGACATCCTGGTTACCAATGTGTAGGGCCATAGTTTTGCAATGCATGCCATGTCTGTGTTTGATAGTCCTTCACATGGACATTGCCTGGGATGTACATGTCCCACAATACTGTACAGTGACATGTACAGGTGTACCTGGTTTGGCAGACACATGTAGTGTACACAACCTGTTATACCCCGATATGCCAATACTGACCTGGTGTGGCGAAACCTGCTTACAATGAGCAGGTTGGCCCTGCACCTGCATGTATAGAATGGACAGGTATTCCATGGTGTCAGTGGCATGGGTCCATACAGGGCACATGTGTACAGCATTGTCTGGCCTTAGTGGGCCACATATGATGGTACCAGATATGTTGCAGCCATTCAGTGTGGAACATAGTGAAGGCACAATGTCTGCATATATGTGCCAATTGTACTGCTGTACAGGGTGTCATGTCCTCTTCAGGCCACTGCGGTCACACCATGCCTACTATCTGTCCTCAATGTGCATGTTACTAGCAACATAGTGGGATATCCTAGGCAAGGTTGTATGTGCATGGCACATAGGTGCGGGACATATACCGGGTACTAGTAGGGCTGCATACTTAGTTCACCAGCCCTTTTGCCAGATGTATGGGTATGGCTTGCCAACTCAGTGCCATGGCTGACTGACAGCTGTGAGGTGGCCAATGTGTCATAAGACGGATACTATATAGGAAAACTACAAAACCTACTCCTAAACATGTCCAATGGTAAGACAATCACGGCCACCTCCACACAGGCTCTGACAGACAAACACTTGCCATGTCCTGTATACAAACCCCTACCATATCACACTGCAGCAACATGCATTTAGGGCATGCACTACAGCAAATACTACAAATCACTGTACTTGTCTCATGCAGGCAGACACACACACACACACACACACACACACACACACACACACACACACACTTGGCATGTCTGGGATTAGAACACCAACCTAACTACTTTACTACACTACAGCATTATGCAGTTACAGAACACGCTACTGAGATTACTGGGACACAGCACTCCCAGAGGTGTATTTGTAGATGGATGACATCATCAGTCTTGCTAACGGTGGGTATAAAAAATGTATGGAGTGTGAGCAGTATAAAGGTATTACTCAGTCCTCAGGCAAACAGGGACCTACACATACACACACGGCAAATGGGGGACTAGAACACCAAACTAACTACTTTATTACACTACAGCATTAAGCAGTTACAGAACGCGCTACAGAGATTACTGGGACACAGCACTCCCAGAGGTGTATTTGTAGATGGGTGACATCATCGGCATTGCTAGCGGTGGGTATAAGAAATGTATGGAGTGTGAGCAGTATAAAGGTATTACTCAGTCCTCAGGCAAATGGGGAGACACACATACACACACACACATGGCAAGTGTGGGACTAGAACACTGACCTAACTACTTTATTACACTACAGCATTACGCAGTTACAGAAGGCGCTACTGAGATTACTGGGACACAGCACTCCCAGAGGTGTATTTGTAGATGGGTGACATCATCGGCCTTGCTAATGGTGGGTATAAGAAATGCATGGAGTGTGAGCAGTATCAAGGTATTACTCAGTCCTCAGGCAAACGGGAAGACACACACATGGCAAGTGTGGGAGTAGAACACCAACCTAACTACTTTATTACACTACAGCATTATGCAGTTACAGAATGCACTACAGAGGTTAATGGGACACAGCCCTCCCAGAAGTGTATTTGTAGATGGGTGACATCATTGGCCTTGCTAACAGTGGGTATAAGAAATGTATGGAGTGCGACCAGTCTAAAAGCAATTTAGGGTCCACCGGCAAACGGGGACAGACATACACACACATGCCTGTGTCGGGTATGGAACACCTGCCTATTTACAGATTACTATTACAATACTACATATATATGAATCGCGCCACACAGACTACACATGTCAAGGCTGTCATTATGACCATCTGGGAATGCGGACATCAACAGGGATGCTGGCAGTTAAGATGTACATACCTGTGAACCTGTGTGATTAAAGTATGAATACATCTTGACCTGGAGTATGCCCATCTGTGGAATGGATGACTACTACCACTATACAGGGTTACAATGGCCATGGCCATACACAGAGGCACATAACCAGCACAAGGTGTCACTGGGCATGCTCACACGCTTAGTAGCACAGGGCTGTTCGGAATGCACTGTGTCCATCTACACAAGGATATACTGTGCATGCTCATACATTTAGTAGCGCAGGGCTGTTCGGAATGCACTATGTGTCCATCTACACAAGGATATACTAGACATGCTCATACACTTAGTAGCCCAGGGTGCATGCTCACATACTTAGTAGCACAGGGCTGGTCGGAATGCACTACTATGTGTCCATCTACACAAGGATATACTGGGCATGCTCATACTCCTAGTAGCACAGGGCTGACTGGGATGCACTCTGGTGCTAAACACGGAGGGCCACAGTGGCCATGCTATTACAGGTAGATGCAAAGAACATGTTGTAATCGGCTCTGGTGTTGGTAGTTGTCATTGTTAGCGGGAACACTGCTCTACATATATTTGACACTAGTCTTTTACAAATCAGCTGTCATTCTGGGATGACATGGCTGACAGTAGGCAGGCCTTTGTCACATATCACATGCATCCACGATACAAGGTGGATATTACCCAAGTCGCATCCGCCCACACAGTGCCATTTCAAGGCAAATGTCCTAAACACAGGTTAACTCCCATACACCTACAGGACAACTGCATTGTTTTCTTATGCTAACCAGTGCTAGATATGTAGCGTCCATATTCACAGCTGGCCACTGTAGATCCAACAATGGGGGAGTACTGACATCTGTGCAGTGAGGAACACCTGGCTGATGTCTCTGTAGTGTACAATAGCACTACCACCATGAACCTAGCACTACCACCATATACCTCAGAACCAGACATGTGGGCCATAACACAGGTACGGACCACTCCAGGTGGTGTACCCACATACATAAAGGTGACTCACATGTACTGACCGGTCCCCCATGAAAGGCATCACAGATGAGCCATGTGCAGGACACAGTGTCACATGCTGCATTCTAGGATGTAAACTGCAGACACCACCATGCCCTTGGACCACCACCATGCAACCATACATGTTATATGGCAGACAAGTACTCCAACATGTGACCCTTGACCTGTATACTGTACTAAGTTCCACATCAACTGTAGACAGTACACATGTACTGACACAGTTGCATCATGTGTTATGCAATGCAATGATACCACTGTCTGTGACCAGGTCAGCTGTACACATACCAAGGGCCCTCAGTACTGTCCACCATTAGCAGATGTCTGTTGTTGTACACCAGTACACACCCTCATGTATGGATATGACATACATGTACCTGCCCTGGGTATGCACATGCCACACACACAATATACCTGTACATAGCATAGCTGTTGTAGTCCTTTGTGCAAACAGGTGGCTACAGCCATTACACACATGCACATGGAATGTAGGTCCATGGCTGCTGAATGCTAACAGTACATAAGGTGTGATATCAATGTTGACAGAGGTAACACCCCCTCTGTACTGGTCACCCATCATATAATACAACAGTCCATGTGTCATGTATGTTATTACACATATCCGCCAATTACAATGCCTACAAACATGACCAAATTTCAGGATTGTAGGACCTACACACCTGTACATGTAGTGTCGTGCATTCAGATAACATGCATGTGCAGTTGCTGATGTATGTAGGTGGCATGTATCCGAGTACATCATGCAGCTGCAATGCAGCCTCAACATTGCCAAATGTATATAGTGATATGCTGAATGTACAGAAAGATGTAACACAGGTATGGACAGATGTGTTGAAATAACTAAGTGGTGGGGCATCTTTGCAGATGGATGTTTGCTGTGGACAGCTCACAGGTGTGTCACAAGTGGTCCTACAATACCCTGTGTAACCAGTAAGCAATGTTTTCATTAATTGAAGGACATAACACACAACTTAGACAGCGGTCAGGGTGATAGCGAAGGTAAATCACTTGACACCTGTTAATAGATATGACGTCCCTAGTGCATATATCAGCACTGTTGTCACAGGAAGCATCAGTACAGTTTGTAATGTGTGCAATACTGCTGTACGTCTGACATACATAACATGAGCTAGGCAGGTCTGAGATTCACAGTACTGGCATGTGTCGTTGCATGTGTGTCTATATTTGTCACGTATTGTGGGGAATGCATCTCAATTGTTACTCACTCTCCTGTACACTAGTGTACACATCTGTACAGACTGCAATGTATGAAGCAGAACATAGGCAGGGGCTTGTATCTCACACATGTGAGGTATCTGTATGTGCATGACATAGGTGTATTAATTGCTGAATGCCACAGTGTGTGTATGTAGGGCTGACTGGTCCCTGGGGGGAGGATGTACGTTACCATACTGAACTGATAGGACCCCTCCTACCATCTAGGCGATGCATTCAACTATCCGTGTTGATTTCCCCGATCTTAGACCATACTGACTACCTGTACATGTGTATTCTCTGTGGTGTGTCATGTAGGTGCACAGTACTGTAATGATGATTTGCACATAGGCAGGGGTCCTCATCCCACCAGTAGCAACTGTGTGCGAGTGTGTGTTACTGTGTCTGTGAAGCCATGAGTGTGTGTGTGTGTGTGTGTGTGTGTGTGTGTGTGTGTGTGTGTGTGTGTGTGTGTGTGTGTGTGTGTGTGTGTTACAGTGTCACTGAATACATGTGTGTCAATACCTGAGTGTGTGGGTGCAGTTGTGTGTTGGCATCCTGTCATGGGAACGTGTATTACTGATTCCCATTGAGGCATCACACTTCCCACTGGCCTCTACCCTTGTAATCAGCTAGACCACTGTCTTACCTCACCACTCCATGTTACTTTACCTGTGATGTCACCCTTTATGGATGTCATGTCTGTAGCCACAGTAGCTTAATACACAGCTATCACGCTCTTGGATCAGTAGGCATGTTTGTAACGTGGGACATTCTCACTGGTATGTGGCAGCTACACGGTGCATGCTGGTATATTCATACATACCTGTGAGTAGTCCACATTGACATATGGGACACTTAACTGCAAACACTGACATCTACCAGCATGTGCAATTAGACCTGAAGAAGGACAGCAGAACAACATGACCAACATGCATTTACTGTTGTTACACAAGACACATACTGTTAACAGTATTGTACACCTGTACTACATGGTATATCTGCTGACTGTCAACAGTCCTCAATATTTGTAAACTACACATATCATCCTAGTCTGTTCACCCTGTGCATCAGACAATATGAGCATGTCCCTACACCGATGGTGTGGATGTCAGGGATGTGGCACAGGCATCATCATATGCACAGGGTGTTAATGTTTGCTGTAGGTCTAGGCTACACTGTTGTTACACAAGACACATACTGTTAACAGTATTGTATACCTGTACTCCGTGGTATATCTGCTGACTGTCAATAGTCCTCAACATTTGTAAACTACACATATCATCCTAGTCAGACTATATGAGCATGTCCCTGCACCGATGGTGTGGATATCAGGGATGCGGCACAGGCATCATCATATGTACAGGGTGTTAATGTTTGCCAGAGGCCTAGGCTGCACCATTGGATGACATCATGTGTGTGGGTTTGGGCCTTTGATCTAATTGGGTGTGTGTGGATGTTATGCATGTGTGTGTGTTGTGGTGCCCTACATATGTGTCCAGTGTGTGCGTGTATGTCTGAACACAGTTCTCCCATGTGTCTGGCCTACACAGGGGTATTATTGACAGCTGCAGATTGTACAGGCGAGGTTTTACAGTTCACAGTGTCCGGCCACAGACATGTGACCTGTGCCTGCCAGGGGTTGCACGGACACTACCAGACAGAGGTGCAGATTGGGTACTGTCTGATGTCACTAGTCCACTGGAACCCTGTCAATGTTGGGACCATCCTGGGCAACTTGCACATAGCCTGCTGTGTCATGGTGTGGACAGCACAGCACTAGATGCACTGCTGCTACTACCACCACCACTATGGGAGCGGGCATGTGAGGTAGCTCATACACGTAGACCTGACACAGATGATGTAGCAGGCCTACGTCCACGTGCCCAATGCCTCAATCCTACCAGATGTTCAAACACAGACAGCTCACACTCGCGGATTGTCATGCCATGGTCAAGGACTCCAGCCATGTCACCCAACCGTCTATCCAAAGCATCAGCAATCTGCTGTTTAGCATTTACCATTGCCTGGATGCTGTTGTTTAAAGAACAGACAGCAGGCCTCTGTAGCCTCTGATCTTCTCTGTTGTGCCGTTCAGCATGTACTGTGCCTCCATTACAGCCTGAAACATGCATCTGGTGACACCAGCTGCTGTGCTCTGTCATGTAGGAGCATGTTGGCCCGAGGTCCTCCTACGAGCAGCACTGGCCACGTGCCTGTGTGGGGCACCACCAGTAGTTTGGCTGGCACCATGGTGTGCAGGCACACCTTTCATAGCCCCCACACCTTCCTGTTCCAAGCTACCACATGCCAACTGTCCTTCCTCTATGGCCACTGGTGATGGGGTATGTGCAGGTATGGGATATGTGTGTGGGGATGAGGTGGATATAGATGGAATGGCAACCAATGGCACAGTTTCAGCCCCTGGCAACTCTGCCTGTGACCCAATCATACATTCATCATCACTGCTAGAGTCTGTGGGGACACTAACATCTGATGTACCGCAGGAGGGCAATGCACCTACATCACCTTTGAGGGCAGACAAGAACTGTACATTACAATATATACAATAGACACACACACACACACACACACACACACACACACACACACACACACACACATGCATGTGATATGACAGAAGGCATGCAACATGCATGTGATACGGCAGACGGAATGCAGCGCAGACAGTAATAGTGGTAGTTATCATACATCCCTAGGTTGCACACAACATGCATGCATGATAGCAGACGGCATGCAAATTACACAATCATAGTAGTGGCTAGCATACATCCCTGTGTTACACCATGTGGACCAGCACAAGTTAACAGTACACCTGCCTAATGTGTGGCATATGACCTTGATAATCACATGTAGTATGACATGTGATCTGTTGACATGTGCAATGACATGCATACATGTTTAACACAATGGTGTCCTGACGAATATACAGTGGGGCAATGGTGTACCAATTCAGTATTGTCTGTCCACCCTACAGATATACTGCAAATCTAGCTAATGTGCAAGTCCATTGCAGGGAATCATGAGGAGTCTCTAGTGCTATACAGTGTGAGTTACAGACAGGGTTTATAGCCATGACTGTGTTCAGATACAATACATATATACTGTGGAATGTGACCCACGTCACTGAGGTGTATACACACTAAACCATGATGTGGAAGTTGTGACACAGGTCACTGATGGGTATATGGATGACAACCCTGCACATCTGCAACCATATTGCTGCAGCCTGGCAACTATGGGAAGACATGGCGAACACGTCGGTACACCATGTCCCACATGACATAGGTTCATAGGTTCATAGGTTCATACTAGGCTATCTGCCCTAGGGCATTTATAAGCATAGCCAGAGTGTGTTTGGCTTTCGCCACCCATTTTAAATGAATTTTGCTATGCCCTTTTTCGAGGTTAGTATACTGTGCCTCTGTCTAACAGTGACACAGAAGTGATACCCGGGGTAAACCTATGATCTCCCATCCACACATCAAGATTCCTCTTGAAGAGAGTCAATGAGGAACTCTGCCTAACCTGGACTGGGATTTTATTCCAGAGTGAAGGGAGCCTCTGGGTTATGAATCTGTCCCTCCAGCATGTCCTATTTATTTCAGTGCTGAGGTTCAAGTCTCTCGAGCGCGTAGCTCGATGGGATTTGGATTTTTTGAGGTGCAGCATGTCCATTAATTTTGGGTTGGACATGGCTTTATACGTCAGGCACAGATCGTCTCTGAGCAGGCGGTATGCCACTGAGTAGAGCTGGAGTTTCTTTAACCGGGCAGCATATGGCATCTGTTTGAGCCCTTTGATCCTCTTGGTGAAGTACTTTTGGGGTCTTTCCAGTTGCTGCAGCTGTCAGGTAAGGTACATCCCAAAAGGGGCATTGTACTCAATTATGGGCCTGATGAGGGATGAGTAAAGAGGCACGATGACCTCCCCTGATCTAGATGTGAATCCCTTCATGATTAGGTGGGCTATATAAAATGTTTTTCTAACCACTTTGGCCACGTGGTTTTCAAATGAAAGATTGCTATCAACTTGGGTCCCCAGATTCCTAATTACTTCTTCCATACTTAATGGATTACCACCTATGTGGTAATTTGTGGGCACTTTGTTTTTGCCAAAGGGGATGACTATACACTTTTTGGCGTTTAGCTTGAGGCCATGGCTCTGACACCAGTTGTCTGTTTCTATGAGGCCCTTTTGTAGGATGCTTGTGTCGGCTGGAGAGTCGATTATGGTGCCTACTTTGCAGTCATCTGCGAACTTGGTCAGCCACAGTCCTTCCGTGTTGGCCTGTACCTGCGAGAAATATATACCGAACAAGAGAGGTCCCAGGACTGAGCCTTGTGGGATGCCACTTGTAACTGGTTTGGAGTCTGACATGGCTCCAGCAATTCTAACCATGTGGGTTCAGTCCTTGAGCCAGTTTGCAACCCATCTAGTGACATAGGGGTTTATATTTAAGCTGGTGAGCTTATCTATAATGCCCGAGTGGGGTATTGTATCGAAGGCGTTTGCGAGGTCCAGGTAGGCTGTCTGGACCACCTTCCCCTCGTCAAAGGCCTTGGTGACTGTTTCAAAGAAATCAACCAGGTTTAAGAGGCAGGATCTGCCGTTAACAAAGCCGAACTGGGTAGGATCCAGTGTCTGTAGGTCCCCAATATCTTTATTTATGAGGTCCATGATGATCCTTTCCATAGCTTTGCAGACCAAGCTAGTCAGGCTTATGGGGTGATAGTTTCCAGGATCCGTTGAGGCACCACCTTTGTGGAGAGGGACCACTGCTGCTGTACGCCACTCTTTGGGTACATATCCTGTAGTAAGGCTGAGATTGAACAGTACTTTTATGTTTGGGTTTAGCTCTTCTTGGAGTTCATGTAGGATGCAGCCCGGGACACCGTCTGGTCCCATTGATGCTGTGCTTTTTGCTTTGGAGAGGGCGGCTCTTACCTGGGCATCTGAGATGTCAGGGGGGCAACACTCTGCTGGGATAGATATTTGCCCTTTTGGTGGGGAAGAGGGGAGAAGTTTGTGCTGAACCTGTCAGCTAGGATGTTGGCTATGTCTGTGGGTTCGGTGTATTTTTTGTCATGTTGGACTAATTCTGAGTTTATCTGGGAATTCCCACCCAGGTTCCTAACATAACTAAGAAAGCCTTGTGATTATCCTTAGTGTCCTGTGCAATTTTTCTCTCAAACCTGGCATTAGATGATTTTATGAGTGCCCGTAGTTTTTTGCTAATACTGATCAGAGATGCCTTCCCTTTTTGGGATTTTGCTCTATCATGTAGTAGCTTCCTCCTTCTATTGTATAGTTTGTTTATGGCTGGGGTCCACCAGACAGGATGCCTGCCTTTGGAGCATTGGGTCTTGGTTTTATTTGGGATTGCATGATCCATGCATTCCTGAAGGTGTTCATAGAATGTGTTTATAAAGGATTCTGCAGTCTTGGCCATATTTTCCACAGGCCCGGAGGCTTTGAAGGATTCCTCGTCAGTTTTGAGGAATGTGAAATTTGCTTTAGAGAAGTTTTTCACTGTGGTTTTCTGGGCAGGGGGTGGGGTCGGGATGTGATTATCCAGTGAGATTAGTTTATGGTCTGATCTTACCAGTGAGGGATACACTTCTGGTCTGGAGCACAGAGCCCCCATGTTGGTGATGATCAGGTCCAGTATGTTTTCCCCTCTTGTGGGAGTGGTAACAAGTTGTTCCATAGCATTTGAGTTAATAAATTCTAGGAACCTTTGGGCTAGGGTGTTGGAGCTAGAGTAATGCTCACAGTCTATGTTTGGGAAGTTGAAGTCGCCAATGTAATGGTGTTTGGAGAGACCTTCATATTTTCCAGTGTTCTCAGGAAGGCTGAGTGGGGTTCCTGGGTTTGGGAGGGTGGTCTGTAGCAGGCTATAAACTGGAAGGCAGTTTTACCCACTGTTAGTTGCACATGGATAGTCTCTGATGCTTCGTGCTGTGCCACCAACCTGGAGGTGTGAGTATCTTTGACGAATATTGATACTCCCCCTCCTTTTGTGGTTCGGTCCAAGTTTTGGGGCCGAAAAGCATCGTATGAGGTATAACCTGGTAGTGCTGGGGTGCTCTCGGGAGCCTTGAACCAGGTTTCTGTTACTGCACAGATATCGATGTTCTCCATGCTAAGGAGCATTTTGAGTGCATGCATCTTGAGGTTTAGACTTCTGGCATTGAGTAGCATTACTCTTAGTTTCTTATCCCTTGTGATACCTATGGAGGTGGGTTTGTCTTTTGAGCCTTGCCTAAAAAAGGCACTATGGGGGTGGCAAGAGGCTTTGCCAATATCCGAAAGCCCAGGGGTGACAGGTGCAAGCCGTCCCTAGCGAAGCATCGTGGCTTGTCGAGCATGTCATCCCAGGCTGGCAAGCATTGGATCCCCTTTGAATGACACCAATACTTAAGCCAATTGTTGAAACTGATCATTTTGTCTTCATATTGTGGCATCATTCTTGGTGAGGGTAAGATGCTACTCAAGGTCAGATTCATACCGGCCTGGGCTACATGCTCAGAGAGCTCCTCTATGTCTCCTTTCATGTAGTCCAGGGAGGTACGTCTCAGGTCATTCACACCAGCATGGACAATGACTAAGTCATATTTGTACTTTGCTTGGAGTGACCTGAGTGCTTGTGTTATGTGGCGGATCCTAGCACCTGACAGGCAACTCACTGTGACCTTCTCCTTGTTCAGCCTGGTGAGCGGGACGTCAGTGTGCCTGACGATAGAGTCACCTATTACAAGTGTATCAGGTGTGTTGTTTAGCCTTAAGGGCTGTGACTGTTCGGCACACTGGCTTTGTGAGCTATGTGTTGCATGTGTTTTGTTTTGGGGTAGCGGTTGCTTGGGTGTCTGCTTTGGAGGTCTCTGCTGCTTAGGCAGATTTTTATTTAGAGCCTCCGAGTATGTTTTTGTGTGTTTATGTGTTTGGTTTGCTGTCATGGTAGGTCTATGTGAGACTGGAATTGTAGTGAGTGTGGTTTCCTTCTCCTCCCGACTGGTTATGCCAGTACTGAGTTGAGAGAGCTTAGCCTCCAGTTTGTCTATATGGTTGCATCTCTCACATGTGTTGGAATTTGTTGGGAGGAGGAGAGGGTTGTCTGTGTACAGGAGGTAGTTGTAACATTGCCTCAAGATTCCCAGATTCACCAGCTGGACCGGAGAGGAGATTGACAACTGACCTTTGGACATGCTAGAATAGCATTGGGAATTCCTTTATAATTGAAAAAAAAGGGCCAATGGGGAACAAGGTACTCAAGGGGAGTTTGTGAGGGTGTAGTGCTTTTAATTTTTTAGTGCTGACTTATATAATTGCTTTAGTGAGCAAGTGCCAGGCTTTAGAGTAGGAATAGGGTGTTTATTATGAGAACTAGATCAGTTCTAAGGGAAATATTGAAGAGCAGACTTTGTGGAGCCGAGAATGGTTTAAACCCAATTAAGCGGAGCTGCCCGATGCTGCGCTATGCGCAAAATCGCGCAAAGCCATGCCAAAGCAGGTTTTATACAGGGGGACTTGAAAGAGCTAGAAATTGGCCCAAAACGGCCAATAGACTACCAGATTCTTGTGCTGGGAACACTCCTCCAGGGATAGATAGGCTGCTCTAAGCTCCCCACTGCCACTGGTGAACAAAGAAGCCTCCCTTTATCCAAGAAAGGAAATGGGCAACACAGGAACTTTCCAAAAGTCCAGAATACAGCAAAGCCTGTATTTGGACTACTCTAGGCCATACATGAGGAGCTAGTATGGCGTTTATGTCCATCACTAGCAACGGGAATGTACTGTATCTCTGGCCTGATGTGGATACTGTACAGGTAACTGCTGTCATGTTGCAACACCCTCAAGATGTTCAGCACATCCTATGTGGTGGATTGATGTTATGCCTATACAAGATGTGCACAGGCATGTGGGATGTCTAGTGTTCCACATCTACATTATTACCATTATACAAAGGCCATGGCCGAACCATGTGTAGCCACTGTATGACAGGGTGTGCACACAAGCACAACACTTCTACTGTGTGTGTTGCTCCATGTCTCTGGCCATCCTCCATAGCCATGTGTGTACGTGTGTTGTCCAAATTATAGTGATGGGCATCTATTTCACATGTCTGTGTTGTCCCATATGACATATGTGCTCCACTGACAACAGGGTTATGCAGATAAAGGGTGGTATGTGGGATATGTTTCCAGGTTAGGTAGGCAGTGTAGCAGCCAGGCCAATAGATGTCATGAACATGTCAAGATAGCACATCACATTGTATGACATTCATAGCAGGGCTATGATCCACACTGGTGAAATCTGTGTGCTGGCCATACTCCAGCCCACTGTGTAGTACTGTTTGTATTCACCACATGTGTAGATCAGATATGTTGTACATTCCTAAAGTGAACAGCACCTCCACCATTGTATGCACAGCTGTCAACACATCTGGCAATAAAGTTTGTGAGGATTCATGTCGGTGAGATGATTCACATAGAAGTGTGGCACATGGATAGTCATTGTGATGCATAGGAAGTCTGACCTGTATATTG
Organism: Protopterus annectens; assembly: GCF_019279795.1. Classification (NCBI taxonomy): domain Eukaryota; kingdom Metazoa; phylum Chordata; order Ceratodontiformes; family Protopteridae; genus Protopterus; species Protopterus annectens. The sequence continues at coordinate 1,315,431,429 of NC_056726.1, read as the reverse complement.
TGACAGGACCATACATTATGTGTACATGTTGTGAATGGCCACATGGCACATAGATTTGTGCATTGCGGTTCCTGATAAATAATAACACTCTCACCTGCAACGGGCTGCTGTCACCGCGGAATGCCAGAGGTATCTTAATAGGAGTAACACAGTAGTATGAGCATAATCCACCCCTGTATAAAGGCTACAGGGAGCAATGTGCATAACACATACACCAGTACATTACACTATGCTATGGTGTATGCACATGTGTGCATACACAGAGTAGCATACTATAGTATGCGGCGTGTGTGTCTACATGCCTTGCATATGATGTTACATTACATATTGTACAGTGACACATGCAGCTATATGGAATATAATTGTTATAGGTACAGTATTGACTTACCAGGCAACTTCAGGCTCAGTGGTTGAGAGACACCCACCTCCACAATATCGGCTAAGGCTTGTGGATGTGGTTCTGCAGGTGTACCCAGGTTGGCCAGTAGCTCCTCAGTACGTCTGAGTGGGGGCTGGGTTGGTGGTCCACCACCTGTTGCACATTGTTCCCTGGAAATTGCATTTGCATGCTGTTTCGACCATCTAATAAGGTATGTACAGTGTCTGCGCACCTGCTGGTATGTGCGGTTGTGGCCACCCACATCATTAACCTTCCTGCGAAGTTCCATCCACAGGGCATCCCATTGCTGTGCATCCTGTGGCATATGGCTGAACAGGATGTCATGATTATTGAGTAGGTATAGGATGAGGGCCTCATCCTCCAAACGTGTAAAAGGGGGAAGCCTTGCACGCAGCATACCTGGAAGACATAATGATGGAGATAGGTCACAGTACCTCAGAGACATACAAAGCTACAGCTGAACATACATGTGTATCACATTACTTCATTACTTCAGTTTAAATAGTTGTATTTGCAAACCTACATTACACTGACATGTTTGTGTCACACACATGTGACACTCAATGTTGAGTGGATATTATCACCATATATGTGTGTGTGTGTGTGTGTGTGTGTCACCTGATTACATTGCTCATACTCCATGTGGTTGCTGTCTTGATGTGGGCATGTCTGTTTGCCTGTACTGATGTTCCTACCTATCAGCACATGACTGGATGTGTCCACATTAATGCAGTCAACCTTGATGCAGTGTATATGTCACATATAAGAACTTACACTGCCTTAACAGACATGACCTGTGACCCTGCAGACATGCTCACATAAGGTTTTACATGTATTTGTTCTGCCATATACATCTACATGGCACTGTACAGCGATTCAACATCCTGCCATGTATCACCTGTGGTGCACATGTGATACCCATGGGACACTGGCTAGCCAGATGGTATTTGCAGGGGTGGATATCAACTATGGCATGTACAGTCAAAGCAACAAGTGGGCTATATGCCATGGGCCATCTATGCATCTAGGATGAAAGGTTACCTAGCAGTAGCCGATAGACTGGTATGTGGGGCCAGGTGGAGCAGTGCCACATTACTGATCCACAGGGTTAATGATACATATACCATGCGGTCATCACACCATGTCTGAGAGGGGAGCGATGTGCAGCTTTGATAGACAGGAATGTATAGTATGGCAGGACTATGTCAAGTGTATGGGACAAGGATCTGTCCAGCATGTGGTAGGTGGATGTCCATGAAGTATGTGTTCGAGATCAGGATGAGTATGTGTAGCATGTCCAACATCACTGGATTGTACATGGATTTATTCACAGTATGCATCATGCTACATAGTGGAGATGGGGAATGGGAAGGCTGGTGTAGGCCATCTGCACATGGTCAATACCCCTTAAAGGAAATATGTGATCTGATATGGGTCACTTGAGTGGTCTGTATGGCTGGACAATGATCTGTATATTCATGAATGGCTTCCTATTATTATTAGAGTTGCCACATATGACTCCCTGACAGGTGTGGTGATGTAGCTATCACAGGAAAGACAACTGCCCAGCTGCATCCCTCACACACAAGTGTCCATTATGATGACCACTGCCTAGGTGGTAGTTCATGGGTACAGAGTTATTAACATAGGGGTGACAATGCGAGTCAGCTATTGCTCCTAGGTCATAGTCATTCACATACTTCAAAAGGCAGATGCCTTCTGTTTGTCTGTGAGGTATGGACTACAATGAGGGGGAGTAGAATTCATTAACCCTGACATACTGTAGCTGCCACTGGTGTGATGATCATGTATTATTCAGACACCTTCTGTAGTGTTGTTTCTGCCAGCAGTCCTGTTGCAAAACACTCCTGTGACATAGGAATGTACATCTAGTATACCCAGTGTAAGTGGTACACAGTATGGGTGATGGTGTCCTATGACCTGGCAAGCTTATGATATGCAGTGTGACATCAACCATACTGTCATCTATATCTGTACTGCTGACATCACTTAAGTGATCAAAGTTCATGGCCTTCCAGACCAGACTCAGCAGGGTAGTAGTGCAGTACTTCCCATTATCAGTGGTGTCTCCCCCTTTGTTGGGTTGTGATACCTGTTGGTGTGCACCATTTAGTGTGTACACAACCTGACATGGAGCTATGTTTTACATGATGTGTACATGGAGAGCATCTTGTTTTGCCATATGTGTATGATACAACCTGTGATGTGGGCAGGTCCCATGCAAACTGAGTGCAGCTTGTACCTGCATAGTTGTGGGTACAGGGGCCCTGTGGTGTACATGGATATATGCTTGTGTACCTGTTGGGTGGAGGGGGCCATGTTTTTATATTATCCAAGACCCTATCTGGATTGCTTATTCATGCTAAGCACTTGTTCAGGACTTGTAAACAGTACGTAAGCTAATGGTTACTATAACACTCAATCTTCCACATCACCTACAGGTAAGGGTGAACAGGTTGATACATACTTTTCTCACTTGCGTAGAGTAATCTACCTGTTGTACTCACTTTCCTCACTTATCTAGGTGAATGTAGTTCTATATTCAGGCATGTCCAAGAGTCAACTGCCAGTGTTCTCACCTGTCTATCTGATGAATCTGGACATCTTGAGGCAATGCACATATTGTCTTATGTACACAGACAAGCCTCTCCGCCTACCACCCAACACTACAACCTGTGAGAGATGCACTCATCTAGCCAAACTGGAGGTAAAGGTCTCTCCAAACAAGCCTGACCCTGACTGTCATGTGGAGAAGGTACACAGTCGCACAACACCACACTCGTCACATAAGTCTTACTGTATCTACCGCACCATTAACTGGGAAAACTACTCATGTACCAACACATTAGCTCAACAGTTTCTGGAATTCATAAACACCAATGCCCTGACTCAACATATCCACGCACCCATTAGGGGCAACAATATCCTAGACCTAGTCATTACCAACATGAGTGGCTGGTGCTGCACACATGAAGCCAACTCCTCATTGGTCCGATCAGACCATGTGCTAAACACCGTTGATATCCACATCCCGCACCTACCCCTCATTAAGGGTACCACCGTATAATATATCTACAAGGCCAACGACATGCTTCTTAAGGCAGATGTGGTGGACGTCATGACACCCATGCAGATGGACAGTACTGTTACAACTGCTGAATCCTACACAAATGCACTCTATAAGCACTTACAGGAATGCATGGCTTGTGCTATCCCAAACAGAACCAGGATGCTATACTCATAATTAACTAAACCAATCTGGTGGTCCCCTGCCATAAACATATTGTACTACAGGAGGAAGACACTGTTGCAAAAGAGAGTACAATACCATGAGTGGAGGAGATCCCTTGCCAGCCTCAGTAAGAAGGTGAGATCCCTTATAAGATCCTCCAAAGCTAGCTATGAAAACTATAACGCAACTAATACTAACAACAACCACAAAGCCTTGATGTCAACAACCAGATCTGCTCTGAGTGATAGCACAAAGGCACGGACATTACAGAAACAATTGACATTGGCAACATCCTGGCAGATCCCTCTCAAAGCTGCACACTCTAAAGGCAATATCACAGCATCCATGGGAATGGACAGCATCCCAGGCTGCGTTTTACATGAACTTTGGATCATACTGTCTCCTCACCTATGCACCATGTTCAATAATAGCCTCACATCAGACATAGTGCCCCCTGAATGGTGCACAGCAGCAGTTATCCCACTCCACAAAGGTGGCACCACAATGGACCATGGGACCTATTTCCCTATAGGCCTGACTAGCCTGGTCTGCAAGGCTATGGTGCACATCATGGATCACTGTCACAGAGACATTGGGTACCTCCCAACCTTTGACCCTCCCTGTTTGGCATTATTAAGGCCAGACCATGCCTCCTAAACCTGGTGGGATTCTTAGAGACAGTTACCAAGGCATTAGATGAGGGTAAGGAGGTCCACACAGCCTACCTAAATCTCTCATAGGCTTTCAACACCATTCCTCCTTCTGGTATTATCAACATACCCATCCGCCTGAACATTAACCCCTAGGTCATGTGATGGTTTGCAAAATGGCTCATGGACAGAACACACACCATAGGAGTTGTATACCCTAGGTCCTCCTGTATACCAGTTATAACTGCCGTCCCCCAGGGCTCAGTCCTAGGACCCCTCATGTTTGGTATATACTTCTCTGACGTACAGACAAGCACAGGAGGGCTTTGGCTGAAAAGGTTTGCAGACGACTGCAAACTAGCGGACATAATTGTTTCCCCAGCTGTTACAGAATCTGGAAGGGTCACACTGAGATGGATACCTGGTGTTAATATCATGGCGTCAAGCTGAATGCTTAAAAGTGCATAGTCATCTCCTTTGGATATAACTAATTACCCGTGAACTGCCACATAGGTGCTAGTCCCCTACATACAAAAAAGGTAATACGGGATCCGGAAACACCAGTAGATAGCAATCTCTCCTTCGATACCCATAATGACAAGGTGGTTAGAATATCCTTCTACATGGCCCCCCTAATCTCTAATGGGTTTGCATACAGATCAGAGGGGCCATTGTGACTCTACACATGTCATATCAGACCCATTAAAGGATACAACACCCAATTTGGGATACCTTACAAGACAACTGCAACAGCTTGGAAGACCACACCAGTACCACACCAAAAGGATTACTGACCTCAAACAGATGACCTATGCAGCCCAATCTACGAAACTCCAATTGTACTCAGTTGTATACCGCATACTCACAGGTAATCTCTGCTTGACATACAAGGCCCATATCCAACCCTGTATTGCTGGATATGCTCCACCTTAACAGAAGCCCCTGAGAGCCACATGCTCTACAGATATACACCTAACCACAACAATGAGTAGGACATGCTGAACATATAGATTCCTGACCCAGACACTCCCTATGCTTTGGAACATGATTCCAATGTAAATTAGGCAGGGCCCCTCATGAGCACTCTTCAAGGGAAACCTTGACGTGTGGATGGGAGACAGACATGTACCCGGGGATCACTGCAGTGGCTCTGCTGGACAGAGGCACAGGGAACTATTGGCTCTGCCATTCAGAGGCACAGGAAACCAACCTATGGGGGTGGCGAAAGACAACACATGCTAGCTAAGCTTACAGATACCCTTGGTAAGACAGCCTAGTACCTACCTTTGCACATATTACATGTGTTATGTGCATGGATAGTTAAATAGCTTTTCCATATTACTTTGCTATCATGCTGATAAACTGTCGGCTCATTAAAAGACATATGTATCCTGTTATTGTGTATTGTAAATGCCAATTGACATAACTAATGTTTGCCTACCATTACAGTAATGCTATGTAGCTTGTAATACATATCTGCCTACAATACTGTACATTACACAGTTATTGGCACAATATCCCACAATGCAAAACATACTTGCACAGTGGCCCAACCTTCCACATGTTATTCTCTGTATTACACCCATACATATGGCTACAGTTTCAATATATCAACATATACTATCCCCTGTTATAGCACATACTTGTTGGACCAACCCTGCCACTGACATCAGCTGGTGAGGAGTATTTCTGTTCAAAGCCCTTATATAGCATCCCTTGTGGTGTATGTGGTGTTTGCCTTGTGACCTACAGCAGTACACACAAATACTACAAGCGTGACTATGCTCAACAATACATCACTACAAGATAACTGTTTCCACTATATTGATTGCATGCACTTTAAATACTACTGAATAGTACTACATACACAGACATACTGACTGTTCTACATACCTTATTAGTTAGCTGACGTATCATTAACAGTTGATTCAATCCTTTTTGGTTTGTTTCAATGTTATTTGTAATGTTCTGCTGGCATATACGGATGGTTTGAATGTGTGATAAGACATCCTTTTCTAGTTACATATCGGTAACATGTGGTATCCTGTCCACCAATTGCTGTTCCAAAGTAGTTAATTGAATGCACATAAGCTGTGCAGCTACTCCATTAGCCGATACCATGGCAACAGTGGTGTATAAGTGCATACTCCTTTTGGGCGTTGTCCGTTTGCCTTACTTTCGAGGGAGACAGCCTAGATGTGTTATTGCGATATATTTCAACAGCTATATGGAGACACACAGAGATATATTAGCTTCATGACTCCCATGGACTGTGTGTAATGGCTAGATGATTTAGTTCTACATGTGAGTACAGCTGGTATATTTCAGAACAATGCTACTTATGCAGGGTTTGTTTGTACCTGATACTTCTGCAGATGTCTAAGTCTGGCAAGGATGTTTGGCCAGCTCAAGGCCATATGGCTATGCATGAACTGTTATGTGATGTACAGTGTGCTCACCAGACATCCTTGATTTGGTGTACAAGTGTAACATACTGTGTTGTTACTCACTAAATGCTAACACATCCCAGTGTACGCACAACCCTCTGAAACGGGATTAGTGCAAACAACCTTATTACATCAGCAGCTGTTCCACTGTATAACAGCCGCTATTTCACTTAGGGCCATGTTAGTGTGTCTCTGACAAGGTATGTTAAGGCTTCTGCAGATGTCGTACAGTGTGTGAATGATTTGTGATGTTATTACAGTTTGTATTGTAATATGTTTGGGTGTGGCGTGATGTTGGTGGGTGTGCTTAGCAAATGCAGGTGTGTAGGAACTGCTTTTATACATAATCGCTATGTGCGTGAGGGTTCCTTCCCTATTTGAACACCTATCCTTTTGTGGACTAATACAATGGCATTTGCAGGCTGATTCATTAAGGCACTGTTATGTGGTTCCTGTATAGCATGCAGGTGATGTTAGTCCTTGAATCCCTTCGGTAATACATCTGAATGTAATTACGTGTTGCTACATGATAGCTGTGTGTTTCTGTCATAGGTATTTGCAGTCATCGTAGTTGTGTTGGTGATTGACCCTCTTTGGCTAGGGTTGCTACCTTTTCATATGTCCATAGTGGGTCCTTTTCGGGACACACATCTGATTTTACAGGCCGACACAAATCCACGGTCAGTACAAGGGATAGAACTTTCCTTTCTTGCCTAATTATAACCTTATTCTTGTAACAGTTTAGTAGCTTATCCTGTTTCCTGTACCATGTAGGTACTTTAGATACAGAAATAACAATTGTATGCAATTATTACACTACATATGGGACATAATTATGTCCTACAATCCCAGGACATTTGCCATGTTTAATATATTTGGTCAGGACACAACCGCCCAAAGAGGGAGTGTCCCTCGCAAAGCTGAACAGGTGGTAACACTATCATTGGCTCATGTTCATTGCACATATTTGTAATGGTGTATAGGCATATACTCTCCATATCCTTTGTTCATAAAGGTTGGTAGTGGTGGAATGTGTGATTGCTATGTTCTATGTTATACACATATGTGAAAACTTCAACCGCTGTATATGGGAGACCTACGGAATCCCAAAACCACAGTGTTCCAATGCACACAGTCCCAGGAACAGACTCCCATACCCCCACATTACCGATATCTACAGTAACTCGCAAAGGTAACACGAACATGGAACACACACATGCACACACAGACACACTGCTACCCAACACATCCAAACAAACCATCCTACACTACATATGAGCAGGTGGCCAAGCCCCCCTACACACCCCATGTAGGTGTCTGCACCCCACACACCACCACCTACTTTAATATTCTACATCCTAGGTCACGCAAGCAGACGCACAAAGCTAACCCACAACCACACATTACAGTCCCCCAACAACACACACCACACACACAGAACTCACACTTATGCACACTACAGCCCTAAGAAACACACGTACACACAGTAACCTACCCAAACTGCAACACCAGAAGCACTGACTAACTGTCCATTAACATCGTGAGATTACACCTCGCGCATCTGGTGTTTCGGTACTGTGTTCGTTCGGACCTTAAGCCTCGGGATTACGTGCATCGGTATGTAAAGTAGTCGGTATGTGTTAGTTATCCCATTTATATGTACCTCCATGGTTATATAGATGTTGTTAACCTATCTATATATCTACATATATATGTATATCCCCATATATCGACATATCTCTCTCTATATATATATATATATATATGATGATGTGTGTGTGTGTGTGTGTGTGTGTATATATATATATATACATATATATATATATATATATATATACATATATATATATATATATATATATATATATATATATATATATATATATATACATACACATATATATATATTATATATATATATATATATATATATATATATAAAACATACACCTTTCATTGTGTACATGCCAGTTTGTCCTATTTCAACACATTCCTACCTTTTGTGTTTTATCTTGTCAGTATACATGACTGCCATTGGTACATCTGAGGTAGCTTAGTGGTATGTTATTGTGATGAATGTGTACATGGTTGCATGTTCTAATCCTGGCAGTGATATCTTACCTCTAAGAGCAGGCACTGGTAGTGCAAGGGTGATAAACGCACATTTCAGCGGTTGTGTGCTCCACATGTTTATTATTCTGTGGAGAACTACCTATATATGCAAGCTGTGTTTAAGGTATACTATGCAACATGTACACATCTGTGAAGATTCCTGTCAGGGATACTCCCCATTATTTGGAAACACATCCTTGATTACATTATACAAAACCCCTCACTAACACTCCGGGGAATCCTTGCAGAGTGGGTGCTGAACAGTAGCTACACCCCAGGGATCCCACAAGTGTCTCTGCTCCACAGAGGGACAGTTAGTTGATCGATGGAGTGGTGACAGCAGACACGTTTTGCCTATGCTTATGAGTGGCCTCGGCGGTTGGGCATGTACCTACCTATGTATCTATGAACCTGTACATACAGTATGGACACATACTGATAGCTTAATATACTGTTCAGGTATTGACTTACCTTGTGCCAATAGCGGTTGTGTGTACAATAGTTGAGGGCTACCTATGTAGGATTGCCACAGTAGACCACCTATACATGACAATTTACAGGAGGTTGTGTGTGTGCCACCTATGTTTGCTGTGTGTGTAGGTGGAGAATGGTGTCAGTCCATGAGTGCCTACACTGTCAGTGTGTGTGCTATACGTTCCCTCTTTGACAAGGCATGGGCATACTGGGCATGCCTCCATCTGCCTACTGGGGCTAGCACAGGGTGTTCTTGGTCTGAGTCCCCCTGTGCCTGTGGGTCCCTTGGCAATGGTGGTGGGTTGTGAGGGCCTTCACCATTCTGTCCCTGCTGCAGCTGTTTCTGCAGGATCATATTGTGTAGCATGGCACATACTATGAAGATGTGGGCACACGTTCCTGGAGAGTACTGCAAGGCTCCATCAAATATGTCCAAGCAACAGAACCGTGATTTCAGCACCCCAAACATGCGCTCTATGATGATTCTGGTTTCTGCGTGTGCCTCATTATGGCATTCTTGCATGGCTGTGTGTGCATTTCTGATGGGTGTCATCATCCATGGTTCCAGTGCATAGCCAGCATCCCCCACCAGGTGGCCATATGGGATGTCCCCCCTGGCAAATACCTGATACAGCTGTGAGGCATGCCAGATGTGGGAGTCATGATAGTTTCTAAGACTGCCAGCACACACATCCATGATAATGCCCTGGGCATTGCACATGACTTGGCAGTTGATAGAGGGGAATCCCTTGCAGTTTATGCAGCACCTACCCTGCTCACCGGGTGGTGACTTGATGTGTATGTGCATGCAGTCTATTGCACCCAGTACCTCTGGGTAGTACGCCACATGGTGGAAGAGACGCATACTGCTGGCCAACTCCTCCTGAGTTCGGGGGAAGTGAATGTGCTCATTGGCATGTGGTAACATGGCATCTAGGAACTGGTGGAATACCCTGGATGCTGATGCCTGTGAGATCCCCATGATATCCCCAGTTGGCCTTTGAAAGGTACCTGTGGCTAGTATTCTCAAGCTTACACATACCTTTGTGTCCACTGGGATGGGTTCCCCTCTGTTACTTCTGGCTCTGAGGTGTGGCCGGCACAGCTCAACAATTTGCTGTATGATATCCCTGTCCACCCTGTAATGCTCTACTATCTCCAGATCATGTAGCCCCTGGTAGGTTACCCTGGGTCTGAACACTCGTCTCCTCCTCTGGTTCCTGAGATGGTTGACAGCATCATCCTCCACACCACCTTCAGTCTCCAACACATGCTGGTGAATCAAAGCTATGGCAGCCCCTACCATATACATATTAAAAGTTCCCCGTCTGTATACACCAATGGTGCAGAGTGTCTGGGAATACACAAGTGTGTGTGTGGGGCTTTCACACCTTATACTATTGCGCAATGGATGATGCTGTTGTAATTGGGTGTGTTTGTGTTATTCCAGCTGCAGGGTATCTTAATTAGTGGTTTTACAGCAGGTACTGCTATTGTGGGGCCTTTGGTGTTGACTTACGCTTGTCTGCCATGATTCATCTATTGCCCTTTACTTCTATTTTCAACCCAATTCACCTCCCATTGTCAGGCATGCATCCAGCCGCCACCTTTCTTGTTTTGTGCTTCCACAACCCAGGATTATGTTGGGAAATGTGTTATGTAGCTGATCTACAGCAAGCTTGCTTTGTTTTGCTGTGACAGTTCTCTTTTCTAAGCTGTACGGCACCTCCCCTTTCCTGTTCTGCAGGTAGCTGCTAGCAGCCTTGTTAGCTGTTGTCTATGGCCCACTGTAGGTTTCTAAGTGTTGATTACTCATTTGTACTCCAATTACCATGCTGCAGCATTTCCTTATTGTTTTCCTGTATCCTTCCTGTTTCAGCTGTGGTGCGCGCCACGCACATCCATTTACCGGGTTTCATGCGCATTTTCATCCATGTTCACATGAACTTTCGGTTACCTTGCATGCTCTCAGCTAAGCAAAGCTATGGCTACTTCCACACCCCTATCCTGCGGCTTTGCTTAGCAACACCCAACATGGATTAGCAATGATCCAATGTGCTTACAGATACGGTGGTGTGCCCCTCTCTTGATGTCATGGTTACCTCAAGGCCACTCCTCAGTGTTGTAACGCTATGCCATGTGGTACACCCTTACACTGGCGGGATGTTTGCAATTCAGTATTACTTGACTCATTTACATGGCATTGACTGCTAATTCCTAGTTACTGCACGGAACACTGTCACAGACCCTTAGCAACCCTTGCGCCATGGTTGTGGTGTAGCATGCGTGCCATTGACTATTATGGGGATATCATGAATTGCATTACATTACAGTTTTATGACATCTAAATATATTTTCATTATGATCCCATTTGCACACCGATGCACTGCAGTTTTACTTTGCGTTGGTGTGGCCATGAAATTAAATGATATTTTTTTATATGTTGTGCATGTTGTTTTATGCCATTGGCTATATATTTAGCAATTGGCATATATTAACATTATAACATGTAAGTTTGGTCCGCTTTCATGGCTCTGATTTTATGTTTGACAACATGTAAACCATTTTTTTTTTTTGGTTTACATTTCTACATGCTTACGCTACACCTGCACAACTTCATGAATCGCTATATACCTTCATTTGCATGCTACACTGCTGCACATAGGGTAATTAGCATACATGCGCCGGGAGCTGCGCAGCTCTGGCATATGCTGGTAGTGCATGTGGAAACAGCTCTTACCTGAATCGCTCGACGGCCATATTTGGTGCTAGATTGCCGACTCTACTCCGGCGCATGGCGCAAGCTTAATGAATCCTGGGGATGGTCAATGTCAAGGAGCTCTGGTTTAACAAGTTTCCAGATGACTGCAATCTTGCAGTCATGCAAAACAGACAAATGGTGGGTGCCAAAGCTATAGCTAAAATCTCAATGCCAAGACATGCATAATAGTACATTTTGGGAAGTTGGCCACCAAGGGAAACAATCTCATTTTTAAAACACCCACAAAAGTAGATACAGTAGGCAAGAATTTGGGAGCTTATGTAGATAGCAACCTGTCTTTTGACCAATATGTGTTTAAGGTTGTAAAAAATTATTCAATGTCATTCAACTTGTAAGGGCATGGCATCTAGGTGCAAGGAATTCATTGTGCCTAGTATATTCAGTCTTCAACAGTCCCATCACTGAGTATAATGCCGCCTTCTGTATGTACCTGAACAGGCCCATGCAATGCTTGGAACATCCACAGAGGTTCCTCAGAAAAAGAATACAGGGCATAAATACAATGTCCTATGCAGATCACCTCAAAGCCTTATCTCTATAATCTGTTTCCAACAGACTGCTGAGAGGCAATTTATGCCTGACATACAAAGCATCCTCTGATCCCGCTCTGATGGATCTTTTGCATAATGATTAAGATATTCAACCATAGCTACAAGGTACTGGGTGTGGTTCTCAGCTTGAGTTATTGGATACATGGCTATTTGGGGCAGTTAGTCTCATATTCCTCTATAAATGAAATGGAAAAAAATGTAAGCCGGTGTAAACAAAACATTTATATATTATATCATATAAGCAACACACTTTTCAACAGATACTGTCATAATTTATCCATTCATTCTTGTTGATAATTCTTTATCTTTTTAACCATGTCTCCAAAGTAGTTTAGAAATCTTTCTATATGGCTCATCTAGTTGCTAAACACATTTCATCTAGCTCCAGAGGAGTCTAAATTCCCCTTTACTAATCTCTTTCAGACCCATTTTTGAATATACTATCCATTTTGGCATGCATTTGTTAAAACATATCACTCAGTCTCAGATACATCATAGATTCTTAACTAAAAAGATCAAGGGCCACAAGACCACTGATCATCTGCACAAATTGGTAGATCTCTCTCCCTGTACTTGATCCTTTATAGATTCCACCTTGGTGATTTGGATCTAACATTTGAGCAAAGAAAGATGTAACCCTCCTTGACCTTCTTTTTCTTCACAGAAGAAATGGTTTCTTGCATAACCTGTTAAAGGCCATAAATCTGCATAAGCAGATAAATAACACATACTAGTATAGGTCCTTATTCTAACATATCCCACATCTCTGGAATAAGCTTTCACTATACATCAAGCAGAGTACCACCTTTGCCGCCTGCAAGGTAAGCCAAGATAACTGGATAGGCAGCATCAACATTCTTCATTTGTCTATCTTATCTTGGCTTCCTTGAGGTTGGACAAAGCTTTTGAATATTGTTTATTAGCTAGACTTATAATGGTCTTGTAGACTAATTGCCTATTATTTACCTATGAATATGGCCACCCAAGTAATCTATGGAGTGGCTAAGGCTGAAGAAGTACGGGTTTCAAGTTAGCACATAGAAATATGATTCTTTCAAAACAAGAACTGTAGTAAGCATGTGATCAAGAGTGATCAGTGGTAACTAATATGCTAACTGCCTTAGCTGGCTATTTTAAGCCTTTCACTTTCAGAGGTGAGAATCAAACTATGTATTTTGTGTTTGTGAGCTAAAAACCTTAATCAGTCTACCAGCCCCAAAATCTAAATGAACCTTGCAGGTTTATTGGTAGGTTAAAAGTGAGAATCAAACCCTGTACTTTGGGTCTGGGAGGTAAACTCTTTAACCATTCCACCAACCCCAACCTTATCTTGCAAGCTAAGATGGAGTCTACCCTAAATTTGTCTAGGTTTCAGAAGGTATTGTAACTAAGGTTGTAACAAGGACTACTAAAATACCACCACATATTTTCCCCTAAACCTCACATTGTTCTTTCATGCACTGAATACACTGTTGCAGAATTTATCTGTGGAAATGCATAGACAACTGTAAAAAGGAATTCAAGGAAACTTAGTAGATGATTATGTTATATAAAGTGGCTACCCACTTTAATGCTCCCATGCATATTAGACGTGTATTACACTGGCATGTGATGTTTCATACTATGTAGTCATACTGTACTACTATACAGGTATCCATATTTTATGGAGAAACCCATTATATTCTCTTCAAATTCATTGGTATTACCTGAGTGCATTTGTACCCAAGCAGACAGATAAGCACTTAGCTTGCTTTAGCAAATAAAAAAGTTTCACCAATATTTAAGCTGATAGAATCATACTGGTAACATACCATCATCCTTTAGAATCCAGTTTAGCTTGATAAGTGGTTATTCATGCATGATAATACCACAGCTGCAGATCCAAGTATTATTTCTAGGAGTATATTCCTTAAACATAGAATATAAAATAACAGTACAACATCAGACTGCTTGTGGATGGTAACAGATACCATATGGTATAGGAATGAATGAACAACTGCCAGTGACTGATGCCCTTATCCAGACTTAGGACTGAAATGATACAGAGTTGACCAGAAGTGTATACATAACATACATATATACAACTATTTCAAGCATGGGCATTAATGCCCTTCTACCTTGGCACTATATCAAACCATTTGTTCCCATAATAAGTGTCCAGGGTGTTCTTAAAATATCTACACTAGTGTTTGCTTTAATGTAATTTGGTAGTCTGTTCCATGCATCAGCTACTCTGTCAAAATACCAATTAGTGCACTTCTCATTCCTATAGAATCTTCTACATAGGTTATCTGATGATTCTCTAGTACTTTTTGATAACCTCGAACATTCCCAGAGGTAGTTGTCTCTAAATGCCCTATATAGCTGAATAAGATCTCCTTTTAGATGTATGTGTATGACATTGACTCAAAAAACATTACTTGATTCCTTGCATTTGCTGTGACAAATTCCAACTGTTTGCAAGTCTGTTGTATAGTTGCAAACTGATATGCTTAATGATGCTTCTAATCTACACACCAGAGTGTTGCTCATTATTCAGAATGAATACATGGCAAGTCTAAAAAGTAATTCTTTACTTTGTTGTTTTAAGTGATGGACAATCATATTTTACCTTTAGCATGAACCTGTACTGAATGCCAAATGATTAAATGATCATCATGACAGGACAATGTGGTCACATTGACTTTGCAGGATCACTTATGGATTTTATATTCATAATTGCTTGTGGATAACATCCTGAATTGTCAGAGGTTGTTTGTATACACTCCACCTCCTTTTTGAAGACAGCTATAGTATTAGGACATCATCAAGACACAGCTGGTATGAACAAACCTGCAATCATAATGCTCTGCAGTTCATATCTGAAGAATCCAAAGGTCACAAAGCAAAATGACATGAAACAGTTTGCATTTGCATCCTGTCATCAAATTGTTTAAAGGAGTTTAGCAAAACTGTTTAAACATTTTAATAAAATCATTAAGGCAATTGGCCTTATTAGTGGTTTCTACATCATAGGTGAAACAACTTCCTTTTAATAATAAAATGGGTTATACAAAACCATTAACAGAACACGTAATAAATCTCCTAGATCAGAAATTGCAGCCCTGTCTAAGTTTACTACAATCAGATAGCAGGAAATAGGTAAAAAACTCAACCAGTTTCATGATGTAATTGACTGACCAAATTAGTTTTAATACTCACCAGCATGTTCTAGTACCTAAGTGTACATCTTAAAAGTAGTTAATTAGGACTAACTACATAACATTAATGACTTAGACCTACACTGATAATGAGGGAAATGTCTTTAAGAGACTATACAATAAGCACTTACCAAAAGGCCAACCACCTATTGCAAGGCAACTGACCTTTGATGATAGGCCAAATAACCAGATATGCAGCCTAGATGAATGAATGGCAAGATCCATACAAAAAGAAAGATGGATGACCACAGCCATAACATAAGAAGGATTGTTCAGCAGATTTGTATGAGAAGGGAGGCTGCCCAAAGGTATTCCACAAGATGGATGAATGGTTGAACAAACCTCTTCTCCAGCAGTGATGTATCATTATTTCTGTACTCCTAGATGGACTATGGTATTAGATGCCACGGCAACACTGACTGACAGCAATCTGTATTCCCCAAATAACGCAGAATTTCAGCCAAAGTGTCAACAGCTGCAGATGGAAGAGACCAGTATGTAAGAACAATCATCCATTGTGGTGGCAAAGGTCAAAATGCCAAATGAAGATTAAGACAAGATGTGGCATTTCAAGTGCCTACGATGAAGCACCAAACACTCCCTTTAGGGATATACATTTTAAACCAGCTAACATTTTGTTTGTGGTCAAATGTTAATATTGATTGATATTGACTTATGACCTGTGCTGTTATAATAACAAGAAAAACAATAAACATCATATTAGAAAAAAAAAGATGATACACGAAAAGACTGAGTATGTGACAAAAAACAAAAATAAAAAACTACTGATTAGAGTAACATGGGAATGCCATGCTTTCCTTTGTTGAAAAGCTCTCATTGTCTTTAGTGTCAGTCTCAATGGATGTGTATTCACATTTAATGCCAGGAAGATCAGAGGGCTGTAAGTAATAAGACTGACTATATACATAAGGTTAACTGGGTCTTACAAAATATGTAAACAAAATATTCAAACAGAAACAATGTGCTTACAATGTAGCCATCTGGATGTAGCAACAAAGTTACTGCTTCACTGGAAAATGGAGGCCACATGCTGATATAAACTCCTGGTATAACTGCTCTATGTTCTGTTATAAAGTTGTAAAACATGACAGATATTTTCCACCAGTAGATGAACTGCAATATTATTTGGTTTCCCTTTTTCTAGTGTCTTTGTATTGTTTTCCCAAAAATCTTTATTAAATTTACACATATGACAAAGGCAATATTACAATTATATAAATGAAAAACTTACAAATTATATCACTTTAGTTGCAAACCATTTACATCACAGACACCATTGAAACAACTGTAGTTGGAAACATTATAGATCACTTATAAACCATCCAGTTATTGTCAGTTAAGCATAATATAGCTCATTCAAACGTTTTCGAGGTTAAAAAACATCAGCAGTTTTTAAAAGGCTGTCCAAAAGAAAACAATGCTACTTCTAGCTTAGAATAAATAATTAAAAGAAGAGAAACCTTTGCTTTCAGTCTTACAACAACAAGTAGTGACACATGGCATAAGATTTCTCCAATGATTTACAATAAAACCAGCCTCTGCTTGATTTAATCACTTTCATCTGGCTTGCTGATATCAGGGGATTTTGTATTCATTTTGAAGCTCATTATAATTGCATTTCATTTATTTTTTTTATTTTGTAATTCAGCCATATTTTTACAAATAGAGCATTCTGGTTCTTTGTTATTTTTATCAGATACATGCATGCATGATTTTTAACTACTTTTCTGTCCATGATTATTCCAGATTATTTCATTTTAGCTTCATGTTTATGTATACACAGTTTCATATTTAATTAAAAACATTTCTTCTACAGACTTCAGAGGCAAACCTGACAAGGATCGAAAATATCATTCTGCATGTGGCATTATCATTCAAGAGTTTCTTAGCTCTCTATAGAAATGTTTACAGAGCTGGATCACCCAGGAGACTATAGAGTGGTTAGCCAAGGTTTCAGAGTTAGGCAAACACACAGAGATTATAACTAAAGAACAAAGTGTGGAATGCATAGCAGGGAGTGGGCCACAGAGTAATAAATAACTCAAGACTGCTGTAAGAAAATCAACCTCATCTAGCTGCGATTGAGCAGTGTACTATAAAACTGGGAAGGACAGACATTATCAAAATGTTGTTTTTTTCGGTCAGCATTACTAAGGTATTTTAGTCTCTGATGTTGCAAAATGCAAAATATGTTTAGATAATCTTAAAGACATGCAGAACTCACATTAATTAGTGATCTTGCAAATTGCCTGTAGGTGTGAATGCATTGTATAACTGAGTGCATGTAAGTGTCCATTCTATTATACACCAGTGCCTTGTTCAGAATGAGTTTCAAAGCCATGCACCTATTCCAGGACAATGATAATTATGTCATAGTATCAAACACGACCAATTTAAATATTCTTGCATACACTATGAAGGAATATAAGGGTATGCCCAGAATGAGTTTGAAAGCTTTGCACCCATTGGCTGCCATGATATGCTCTGTACAGAATGAGCTTGAAAGTCTTGTGCCCATTGGCTGTCAGGATAGCCTCTGACCAGAATGTGCTTAAAGACTTTGCTACCATTGGCTGGCAGGATAGATTTGATCATTCCCATGATCTTGTAGAGGATATAGTGAATTATCTGAAAAAGGATGGATAGATGGATGAATGGATGAAGACATGTAGCAGAGTAAACATTTAGTAGTAAACTGGAGGTAGATGAGATGAAAAAGGCTCATGACAAATAAATACATTCATAAACAGGAAGCTTGTTTGAGGAATACCTAATGAGTTATTTTTATGCTTGTATTGCATCTTCATTCAAGAAGGAAATGGTAAAACAGAAAGAACAATGGCATATGTAATTTATTATGTCTTCTTTTGGATAAATCAGGTTAATTCCAGGCTAAGGGACCTTCTCTGTGGAGGCTGTATGCCCTTCTTGTCACCATACATGGTTTTGCCTCACAATATGAATTCCCTTTGTATGCTATAGACAAGTTATTTAAATTGCCAGTAAGTGTGCATGTAGTATGTGTGGGTAACTGCAGGAGGTTGGGCGCTATCTCCCACATGACTAGATTCTATCTCCTACATAACTCTTAATGCGATAAGTAGGTATATATATATATATATATATATATATATATATATATATATATATATATATATATATATATATATAAGTGATTCTTTAATCTGCACTCAATCTCTCCTGCTCTAAAGCATGCAATATGCATTCTGCAACCTATGCCAGGGTAGATGAGCTTACAGTCTCTGTAAAAAAAATATTCAGGTATTTTATATGCATGTCTAAATACATAAAAAGGTTACTGCAAACAGGTTTAAATTAAATATTTAAAAGTTGTATTCTTTGATTGCTCAATGTGGCTTGAATTGTGAAAAGAGCAATGGATGGCTTTTCATAACAAATCACATGTGCATTTTTTTGCTAACTAAAGCAGAGTCAGCCCCTTATTAGCCACTGTACTACCCCTTTGTAATCCTTACAGTTATCTCTGCAAAATAACAGTTTTAAAGGCTGTACAAAAGACCATACATTCTCTCTCTTCTCAAAATCAAAATATGTCACATTATAACAGGTGCTAGCTGAAGAAATGTATGTGGTAATCAGTCCATTAGTAACCTTATTGGACTTCTCCCCATTGGTTACAAATGCATCATTATTTGAGTTTCTCACTATTTTCAAAAATTATCTTCGTGGAGTCAACAAAATATTATGGTAATGTTTTTCTTCTGATCATCCCTGTAAAAAATATTAATCAGTTTAATGGGCATTTGGATGCTGGCAATATTGTTAAAAGTAGAAATTTAGATAAAAAACTTTGTTTTTATTGGATTAAATATCAAAGAGTATTAACGGTGTCTAACAGATGATTTTTATTTAAAAGACAAGATATTTGGTAGGTAGAATGCATTGATAAAGGTGAGCTAACTCTCTGGTGAATCCATGTGATAACCCATTTAAAAAGTGAGCTCATTATTAATTTTGGAAATTAATCTACCTGAGTGCAATGTGTGACTATCATTTCGCTATAAGATTTTGGTCTAGAAAACCATAGATTTCTGACTATAGAGTGTCAAGTCTTCAAAGACCTCGTAAGTGTCCATACAGATGCCTGAGCCAATGACAACATGTTCCTTTTCTGAACTTTACTTCTCAAACAAATTTCCCTTGTATCATTTTTGGCAACCATTTATGGCTAAGAATAAAAGGACTATTACTTCACATAGTGAACTGAGGGATGGGGTCTGCTAATATATGGTCCAGGTTGCTACACTGATGCAGTGCAAATAGATGTCTGCCTTTTTGCATATATCATCATATATATATATATATATATATATATATATATATATATATATATATGTATATATATATATGTATATATATTTTTTAAATTAAATATATATATATATATATATATATATATATATATATATATATGGATTCACTTTAGAAGCTCTAAATACTGAAATATCGAATTTCAGTATTTCGAGCCCATAAAGTGGAAACCTGAAAAGAACGAAAACTTATAGAAGAGCAAAATTCAAAATCTTGCATAGCGGAGATTTTGAATTAGTGCTTCTGATGTTTCGCTGTGGTTATGGATTCAGGTAAGTGTTTATGTGTTAAGGGTTTTGGGTAGGGGCTGTGATGTGTGTTGGTGTGTTTTGTTACTGTGATGTGTGTGTGCATGGAGGATGTAGCTTGTGTGGTGATGTGTTGTGTGTTTTTGTATGTAGTTCGACCTCGAGTTAGAATATTTAAATAGGGGGTGTGTGGGGAGTGCAGCCCCCCACATGGGGGGGTGCAGGGGGACTTGCTCCCCTACTTTTATATAGGACAGAGCTTGTGTTTGTGTGAGGGGAGGAAGGTGTGTGTTTGTGTACACCAGAAGCAGTAATTCAAAATCTCCGGTATGCAAGATTTTGAATTTTGCGCTTCTAAGTTTTCGTTCTTTTCAGGTTTCCACTTTATAGCCTCGACATACAGAATTCTGATATCTCAGTATTTTGAGGATATAAAGTGAATCTATATATATATATATATATATATATATATATATATATATATATATATATAAGCATAAAACCTTAGGCCAATGAGCTAGTCTAATGATTTACATGTAATGCAGTACACAGTTTCTTTACACAGTTCAATTGACATATAAATCTCATGGAGTTTAGTCAATATGTGTAGTTTGTATCTTATGCATTCAGCTTCCTAATATGACATGATTTCACAGTGATGAAATATCTACCACAACTAAGGAAATATTTCTGCACAAGAGAAGATATTTATTTGCTTTCAATACCTTCTGAATTTGGAACTACAGCAGTATAACTCTAACTGGAAAGATCATAGGCATCTTTATGAAGGGTCATGTTAGTAGGGAGGTAACGGAGGGATATGTAAGGCGGACTTAGTTAGGATACTCTTTATTCTTCTCCCCATTTCCTACCTACCATGCCCCCTTAAAGTAAAGTCTGACTCTACCAGCACATATATGACTCTCTATCCTTCTCTAGTTCTCCAGTTCTCCAGACAGCAAATCACCTTCCTAACTGCACATACCAATTGCTTTGAACCTTACTGTTACCTGTACCATATTCCTACTCTTTGCTCATCACAAACAAGTCACATTAGTCATATCCAGCTGCATGAACCTTAACTTGTACACGCAGGCCCATTCCTAACAAATTTGCACTGTAATTCTTATCACTTGAAAGTAACAACTACCCCCCCAAGGTTTTCATACCCTTACCAACTCTCTTCTCCTTCTCATTAAATCTGTTCATTCATATATTCAGTGCTCCAAACTTTCTTTACATTCACTAGATTGTCCTTCTCAGCACCACCTACTACACACTTATACCTAACACATCTCCTCCCACATACTATGATACTCAGTCAAAAGTTAGGTTCATTCCACTCCAGTCAGATCACATACATCTCTACTGTCAGCTACATTTGTCACCTATCCTCACACTTCTCCCCTTTTATATAGGTTCATAGGTTAGTATTAGGCTAACTGGCCTTGTGGGCCATTTCTAAGCCAAGCCAATTACCACATGTGAGAATCAAACCCTGTATCATATCTTTGTAAGATAAGCACCTTGACCATTATGCCAACCTCTCATTCTAAACACATTCTCTCCCAGCGGCCATATATCACACCTGCACACTTTTCTCTGCATACCTCTTTCTCTCCTCTCTCCATTAATTTCCTCAAAATACTTTTGAACTTTTTTCTACCATGAAACTCATGGTCAAACCTTTAACTTGCTATTTTTTTACTAATCTCCAAATAACACCTACCAGATATACCCCAACCCCTCAGCTATGCCAGCAATATCTCCCATCATTTTCACCAAATTGCACTCATCCACCACAGCACTTTCCCCATACCTTGCCTGCACCCATCAAATGTTTCCCCTGTCAACTTCTTATCTTACCTTCCCTTCTATTACTAATACATCTAACATCCTCCTCCAACCCCACTTTTTGGTATCAGATTCTTTGTCTAAAAATCAAACACATTATCATTTCCATATCACACCTAGGCTAATCAGTGTATCCACTAATACCCCTTTTAAACCATACTACACTTTGTTCATACCCATTCTAGTCATTGTGTACTCCATTGTAAGACTCACAGATGTCTCTTTCACCAGGCCAAGTTGCTTGTCAGGAGCCGAGATTCACCACATTACACATGCACTCAGGCCATTGGACCACAAGTAACAATATGACTCAGTCATAGTCCATGTGAGTGTAAGTGTCCCAAGGCATATCTCCATAGACTATATGAAGAGAGACAACATGGTGCTCTCAAAATATGTGTCCCAGGCTGGTATGAGCCTAGCAATGAGCAGCATTTTAACTTTTCCAAGGATGATGCCACAATACTCACCAAAGATGCCTGACTTTAATAACTGCTTATTTTCTGGTGTCATTCTAAGGGGGTGCAATATTTGTCAGCATGGAAGGTGATGGTCAACAGACTACGCTACTTTGCCAGTGATGGTCTGCACCTTTCCCCCTAGGCTTTCAAATATTAACTAAAACATCGTACTTCTCCATAATACCTTTTTTAGGCAATGACAAACTGAAAGTACTTCTGACATAGCAAATCAAAACCAAGAAAATCTAAATGTGTTACTGCTCATTGCTAGGAATCTAAACAAGAGACTCAATTCCCTTCAAACATTCCTCACCCTAGAAAATGCTGAGTTCTGTGCAGCCACTGAGACATGGTTTAAAGCCACAGAGAGCACAGTGGTTGTGCAAGGCTGTAATGCATTCCACACATTTAGACCAGCCACTACACAAGCAGGGACTAAAGGTGGAGGTGTCTCAATTTACATGAGAAATAAATATACCTCAATGTTGGTCAAACAGGACAATGCACTTGAGCTTCTCCACATTCAAATCACCATAGGCAAAGTCCCATACCACTTCCTTGCAACTATAGATTCCCTTCTATGACCAAGGAATGTATTTCACATTAATTTAAGCTTATTGGAAAGACTCACCAACCAACCCAATACCATATTCACAGGTGACTTTAACTGGCCCATTATTGACTGGGAATTCTGTATGACACCAAACATGCACACACAGAGATTCCTTGGTTTTGTATAGACCAGATTGTCAATACACCAACCAGGGTGCAAACATATTGGATTTAGTCCTCACTAATATGGGAGAGTGGTGCACACCCCCTAGTGTAATGTCTTTTCTGGTAAGGTTAGACCACAAAATGGCCTCCTTTGAAGTAAAAATAAAGCTTGTAACCCTAGCTAATCCTGGAATGTTCAGGAACTACTGTAAATCTAATTTTCTACTACTAAGCACCAACTTGGACACATTTCAAGCTCCCATAAACCCTGAGAACACTGCTGCCTACACAGAACTGTTCACAGAAACCCTATATAAGCATACTAATTGTTGCATAGAGACAGCAGTACCCACCAGGAAGAAGTACATAACTAACTCAAAAAACAAGCCAGTCTGGTAGAATCACAACATCAATAGGCTGTATAACAGAAAAAAGAAAATTAAGGCACAAATTATGAGTCATAGAACCCAGCAGGATAAAAACACTCTCATCAAACTAGACAAACAACTCAGAGGGCATATAAAGTATACTAAAGCTAAATGCAAGGTAAATTTGTCCTCCCAGGCCAAGGGAAGCACAAGACATTTTTTAGCTATGTTAGCTATATTAGCAATACCCAGTTGTTTGCAAAGCGTATTGTTAATGGAACCACCTATACTGAGCCAGAAGATATAACAAACCTACTGGAAAACAAATTCAGCTCTAACATTACCCCTGTCTCCCCAGGATAGATCCATACCCCATCCACACCAGTTCTTCTATTCAAGAGAAACAAAAAAAAGGCTGTTCCTTCTACTGGCACACCAACCATATCATGCCCCACTCCCCTTGCTGTCCCAGCCATTCAGTTCTCATTTCTGTGCCCTGCCCCTGATATTCCTTCCACTGCACACATATATATATTAAAAAATGTCATATAATATCACATATATCTATTAAAAATGCATTTAAACTGTAGCACACTGTTAAAAATGTAGCAAACAGTTGCTAAAGTTTATTCCCTGCCTACACAGAGCACTACAGGGCTCATGTATAATTTAACAAAAAAAAATTTATAATAATTATAATAATATTAACTTTTTATTTTTTATTTTACATTTGTTGACCAGGATAGTCTGACTGGATGCATGTCCATTTTCAGCGGAGGCCCGGGGAGAAAAGCTCCAAGGGTAAGCAGATATAGCATTACACAATACTAGCATTACATATTACAGACTATTTAAAGAGATTACATAAGTAAGCAAGTTAAACAAGTTCCACAGGTTAGAGTTAATCCCGAGCGTAAGTCAGGATTAAATTAAATTACACAGTAAACTGGTTAACAGATTTTTACACATTCTAGAGAGAGTTAGCCAGGCTTGATACATTGACATAGCCAGTTAAGTGACAAATGTTGTTTGAGTCTAGTTTTAAATTGACCTAAGGTGGAAAGTGAGGTAATATCAGCTGGAAGAGAGTTCCAGGATCTACTTACAGAGTTTGCAAAGAGAGAGTCACCGGCTGTGTTATTAATTTTGCTAGTCTGAATTAGTAGTTTGTTAGGGGATCAAAGCGGTCTAGGATTGTTATAGGGGGTGATAATATTTTTAAGTGCAGGAGTATTGTCTGGATTATAGAGGATTTTATAGGCCATAATCAGTTGGTTATACTGTATTAGGCTGGGTAGTTCAAGCCACCCAAGCTGATTTAGGTTGATGCAATGATGTGACCTAAAAGGCAGCCCAGTGGCAAACCTGGCAATGTGGTTGTAGCAAATTGAGAGTTTGTTAATGACAGTCTTGTTTAAATTCGAGAGTAGAGGGGATGCATACAGAAGGGTTGAAAGAAGGTGAGAGTGAGCTATGGCAATTTTAGCTGGAGGGGTTAAGAAGGCTTTTATTCTGTAAAGTGACCCTAGGTTTTTTTTGATGGTTTTGATAGTTTGGTTAACATGTAGGTCGAATTTTATAGGTTATAGGTTAGTACTAGGCTATTTGCCATTTGCAGGCCATTTTAAGCCCAGTGAAATTTCCCAACCCAAATGTAAGAATCAAACCCTGTACCTTGTGTCTGTGAGGCAGACACTCAACCATTAAGCCAACCCCCAATGACACCTACCCACGGTAGTGGTGCTGCGGTAGCATTGTCACCTCACAGTAAGACGCTGTCGGTTCGATTCTCAGCTAAGAGCGTCTTCTGCGTGGAGACATGCCTGAATGGGCGTACCTTCATTGAAGGTTGTGTGTCAGGGCTGGTAACTCGGCATGTAAAAATCAACTACCAATCATTAGCAGACTGGAGTTTTGCTGTGGCAACCCCTAACCGGGAAAAGCAAAAAGACACAAACATCTATGATGACACCTAATAGTTTTGTAGAGGGGTCAGGGGAGATTATTGTGCCATCATTTGAATTTATAGTAAAGGTGAAAGCGGTACACCTACGTGTTGGTGAAAATAACAGCATTTTAGTTTTTTGGGATTTAGGATCAGACGACGTTCAGAAAGCCAGTTTTCTATTGTATTAAAGGTGGTCTGGGTAGCTGACCATAACTCTATTGGAGATGTGGCCGAGCAAATCAGAGTAGAGTCATTAGCATATTGGATACAGCTGACTTTTGGGATGACAGTATAAAGGTCGTTAATGAAGATGGAGAACAGCAAGGGCCCTAGTATAGAGCCTTGTGGTACTCCAAGGGTGTTAGGTAGAAGGTTAGAGAGTTTGTTCTGCCAGAGAACAGCCTGCTGTTGACCATTCAGGTAGGATTGAAACCATCGAAGGGCTCTAGTATCTAGACAGAATGTTTGCAGGGTGTGGATTAAAAGTTGGTGATCAACCATATCAAATGTCTTGGAAAGACCAAGAAGAGGGCTGAGGATATATAATTATTGTTGCAATTATGGTTTATGGTGTTGGTAAAGGCTATGAGGGCTGAAGTAGTGCTGTGATGAGGACGGAAGCCATACTGAGTGTCTGCCATAAGGTGATTCTGGATTAGGTAGTGCATGAGTTGTCTGTGAATACATTTTTCCATAATCTTTGCAAGTGGATAGAGTATAGCTATTGGCCTATAATTGGAGAATTCAGTATAGCTGCCTCCTTTGTGAAGAGGGATTACATAGGATATTTTCCAGATGGTGGGAATTTTATCTTCTACTATGGTTCGATTGATTAGTACTGAGATGGGGTAAGCAATAGCATCAGCTGATTTTCGTAGGTACTCGGCAGGGAGTTGATCAGCAGAAAGTGTAGTGGGTTTTAATTTTTTGATCAAGGTATGGATAAGTGAAATGGCAAATAGTTGGAAGCTGAATGCGAGTAGGTTTCTAAGGGTGCTACTTTCAGGACCAGGGGAGCTAGGAGGTAGCTGGCTAGCTAGGGCTTGAATTGTCTCAGTAAAGAATCGGTTAAAACTGTCAGAAACATCTTCAGGGGTTTTATCAATAGTAGTGGCAGGGATTGGGGTTGAAGTTTGTCCAGGATGTAGTAGATTATTTAAACTTGCCCAAAACTTCTGAGGGTTATTTTGATTTACTATCTGTAAATTCCAGTAGTATTGTTTTTTGTCTTGTAAAATGGATTTTTTAGTTTCATTCCTAGATTGCCTGTATTTAATGTGATCTTGAGGGTCTTTAGAAGAACGCCATAAAGCCCATGCTTTGTTTCTAAGGGTAATTTTGAGTTTAGACTCTATAGAAAGCCATGGTGCAGTTTTTGCCTTGGTTCTCTTTGAACAAACAGGTGCATGCAAATCAAGGATCTCAAGGAATTTGTTGTTAAAGTATGCTACTGCTTCCTCTAAGGGAGGTGTTTTAGAATAGACCAATTACATGAGTTTAGTTCTTGTTGGAATTTGGCAGGGTCAAAGTTTTTATTGTTTCTAACCTTTCTGAGTAAGGGTTGTTGGGAATTAATGGCTTTGTGCTTAATTACATATGTGAGAAGGTGATCGCTTAGGCCATCAGGGAGGGTACCAGAGGTGTACAGTTGGGGGTGACTATTTATGAGTACCCAGTCAGGTATGCTTTCTTTTTGGTTGGGTTTACCTATCCTGGTAGGGGTGGATATGATTTGTGTAAATGCATGCAGGTTAATATGGGTGGTTGGGGATTCTGATGAACAGGTGCCTCAGTCTATGTTAAAGTCTCCAAGTAGTAGAGTTTCTTGGGGGTAGTGACATGATAGCCAGTGCAGGATATCTTCAAGTGTAGATATATTGTTACCTGGGGGAATGAACATACAGATTATATTAATGCATTTATTTTTATTAAGTTGAAATTTGGTGGCAAGAATCTCTGAGTTATTAATCTGAGGTGGTTGTATTACATCTGTGGTGACATTCAACTCAGATTTATAGAGTACAGCTACCCCCCCCCCACACACTTCCTGGAAGCATGATCCAGCCTGTGTATGTGTTACCCAGGTGGTAACACTTCATTGTCTGTAGTGTTAGGTTTTAACCAGGTTTCAGATAAACAGAGAATCTCAGGGGAGTGGACATCCAGAAGTGCATGCAATTCATGTACCTTGTTATTAATGCTTCTAATATTGAGATGACAGACTAGGAGAGAGTTAGTTGGCCTATTAATTGTAAGTTTGTAGCTTAGATTGCAAGTAGAGGGGGTATGTGTATCTGATGTGGGTGAGCCAGGGTTAGGGTGAATATCACCATCAAGTATTAAGTTAAGTCTATACTTGGTGATGAACTTCAGGAATTTGTTTATTAGTTTGTGGTAGTGTTTGGATCTAGATCTAATGTGCCTGGGGTTGAGATGTTGATAGACTGAATAAGATGTTAGATAGGACCTGGTACTGTAAGTATGGTTGAAGGTGGGAGGATTTACAGCTGGGGTGATAGTATGGCCTTTTGGGACCTGAAATCCCATGAGAAACTGGTTTTCATTCAAGGTAAGGAGGTATGGTGCGAACAAGAGGGGTAGTAAAGAGGAGTATATCATTATCTGTGATTCAGCTAGTGAGTTAAGGAACTGTTTTACCTGGTGATGCAACACCAGAAGATAGAGTGGTGAGGTAAAGGTACTGGAAGGGGGATGGGAGAATGCCAGATGAAAGCTAATAGATGCTATTAAAATGTAGGTAGAAGAATGGGGGTGGGAGGAATTATCCCAGATGAAAGCAGATAGGATCTCGAAAGTGGGGGAGTGGCTATAGTACTATAAATTTAGAGGTACTGGGGGCAGGAGAGAATTGGGGGCAGGGGGAGCGAAGAGAGCCCGAGCATAGCGAGAACGAACGTAGCGGGGCTATTGCAGTTTACAAGGTTTCCTAAGGTGTCCTAAAGCTATAAGGTAAGTATTATAGTTCATAATGTAAGAGTCAGTTTACTTAAGTTACAAGGGAAGGAGGCAAACACTCAAGTAGAAAAAAGACCCCTATGGCTGACCAAAATGGTGACATGCTTAATTACACAGCACTGTAAGTGAAAGCTTAATGTCTTCTCTTAAAATGTAGCAAGCTGTTTACTAGAAATGTAGCAAATGGTTGCTACAGTTTATACCCTGCCCGCATGGAGTGATATGGTGCTCATGTCTTAGTAAAAAAAAAACAAAAAAACACTTTTTCTATTAAACTGTAGAAAATCACACGATACAAATGCAGCAAGGAGTTGACACAGTTTAGACCACACACGGAATGCTGCAGTGCTTAGGTTTCACCACAAATGAAATACTGGCTTGTAAAAGCTGGTACTGCACTAAAGGGAAAGAGATTGTGATGAAGGATGGCCAGTGGAGCCACCAACCCTTTTCACCTGGGGCAATAACCATCTTACCCCACTGTAGCTATGCTTTTGGTCTCCCTCTCTACCTCAACTCAGGAAATATTATCAAATATAACTCTCTCTGCTATCACTAGGGAGCAGGTCCTCAATGCTCTCTCTAAGGCCAAGAGCACTGCATTGATGGGCCCAGACAATATCCCCTATGTAACTGTAGCCTCCAAAAAGGCTTTGTGTTTCATGCATGGAGAACAACAACAATCAGCCCTGTGCACAAAGGAGGGCTATCTACAGACTCCAGAATCTACAGACCATTAAGTCTCACTAGTTTCATGTAAAAAGCCATTGAAATAATTATCACAGAATTGACCAATAATGACATAGAAAATCTCCAAACCCAGGAGGTAACCCAATTTGGTTTCATCAAGGGCAGGTTGTGCCTGTTCAACCTGGTGGACTTCTTTGAGAAGGTCATCAAATCAGTGGATGAGGGTAAAATAGTTCACACTGCCTACCATGACCTGGTCAAGGCATTTGACACATTACATCACTCGGGCATTGTTGACAAACTGAAGAGGTTACGTATAAACCCTTATGTCACCCAGTGGATAGTTAGCTGTCTCACAGGCAGGACTCAGGAAGTTAGAATTGGGGAGTCCACATCTACAAAGAGCCAATCACAGAGTTCCTCAGGGATCAGTTTTGGGGCCACTACTTTTTGATATTTACTTATCTGATGTCAGGGTCAATGTCAAGGACCTCCAGCTGACTACATTTGCAGATGATTGCAACTTAGAAGTAGTCATAGAATCCCCCTACCTACACTAATGTTCTCCAGGAAGGGCTGACACAGACAAATAACTTGTGTCAGAGCCATGGACTAAAACTGAATGCTACAAAATGTATAATAGTATCCTTTGGGAAGTTATCCACACCTGGTAGCTATCATATTGATAACACACCCCTGAGAGCTGACCCAGTAGTAGACTGCAATCTAGCCTTTAATCATCACATGTCTACAATAGTGAGGAAATCATTCTATATTGTGCAACTTATAAACAAAGGTATGGCATCTAGGTCCAAGGAGGTCATTGTTCCACTGTATTCAGCATTCAACAAACCCATCATTGAGTACAATGCCTCCTTAGGTATGTACCTAACTAGGCACATCCAATAACCGGAGCATCCACAGAGGTTCCTCATTAAAAGAATACAGAGTGTAAGTAATATGTCCTATGCAAACTGCCTCAAAGCCCTATCCCTGTATTCTGCCCCCTACAGGCTGTTGAGGGGAGAGCAATGCCTGGCATACAAGGTGTTGTCAGATCCACCCGGATGGGTCTCCTGCATATCTGCAAAACAAACAGCACCAGAATTACCCATTCTAAAGACTTAAAGCTTGCCTGTGATATAAATAGGACCTGCTGGAGAGACAGCAATTTATCTTAGAGACTACCCCTTCTCTGGAACAGGCTCCCCATCCATGTGAAGTAGAGCTCCTCCCTAACCCAGTTCTAGTGTAACTTGGAAAATTGGATGTGGAACAGGAAACTTGTCCCTGGTTTGGAACCTGTGTTTCTAATGGACATAGGCAACCTGTAAAGGGTTCATCTTCCAGGCCTCTCCTTGTAACTGTTTCATCCCCCAAACCCCTGCTTATACTTATCAGAACTTGTCAGAGATTTGATTTGGATGCATGGATAAGCTTAAAAAGGTTCTTGTGGTCATCACCCTGGTAGTACACACCTATGAACCTATGAACCATTCTCTACATACGTGCCATAAAACAAAACCAAAAAAAAAAATAATACATTTAAATACTTCTTCCCCTATCTCATCCTCACTCACCCACTTAACGTCTGTGGAGATATTCATACAAACCAGGGTCCTCTACATCATCACAAAAAGACTTTCAAACTACCACAGGACTGTCCATCCTTCATAAAATGCTTGTCAGACTACAACCACTAATACTAACTGCTCATTATGCTAAGCCTCTAAAACCGATGGCCAGTACCTTCACAGCATTAACCTCAAAAGCATTAAAAACAAACTCCCAGAAATCCACATGTTGATTGCCCTCCACCTCCAGAACTCAAACCTGACTGAATCAAGATGCAAAACATGAGGAGATCCTAGCCCCAGGGTATAACATGCTATATGATTAGAAAGAACAAACAAAAAAGCTGGTGGTGTGGCAATAATCTACAGTAACACCCTCCAGTAATCCCACTTTACTTTTAACCCCCAGCTACTAAAACTGCCAAGATTCTTGTAACCTCAATTAAACTTGATAACTATAAGACCTTAAACATCATTTCTAGCTATATACCTCCTGGTAACAACACAGATACTACAGAGTAAAGTCTCTCATGAGCCTCTGCAAATAGCTCACAAGAAACTATAATGCTAGGATTTTCAATATATACTGGCAAATTAAAATCAATTACTCAAACTGTAGTATAATCAATTTATATGACTCAACTCATCTCCACTCCTTCTAGATAGAATAAAATCAGTAATTAAAAGGTCCACCATTGTAGTTTCACACATTGGTTGTAATGAATTAAGGTCAAATACCATTTACATGCATGATTCACACTTATTATATATATATATATATATATATATATATATATATATATATATATATATATATATGTATAGATATAGGTTTACTATCAAAAGTTAGAAAGGCAATTTACCGTCATTCAGATGGTTGAGGGTACAGGTGCAAAATCTGAATATCCCTACATGAAATCATGCCTTCTCTGGAACATCGAGACACAGCTTGTATTTGTGGTTTTGTCACTGTTTACAATGGATCACACTACAGCGGGGATCATGAAAATTACCCTTTTCCTCACTATAGTGCAATCTCAGAGTTGGAATATATAATTAGCAGGGGGGTGTGGGGGTGTAGCCTGCCCACATGAAGGTGCAGGGGGGCACAGCCCCCTGCAAAACCTGTGTAGGACATTTCTGGATGTCAAGGTAAGTTGGGTAATGTCGATAATGTTGCAATCGGCATTATTAACATTACCACATTTGGCAGTGTGAGAATTTGCTGGATGTCATTTTTGCTCATGCAGTTCAGGTAAGTAATTACTCAACTAGGAGATTTGCAGAATTATGATAGTAAACCTATATATGTATGCTTCTACATCAGGAGTCTAATGACTTCTTAAATGCAAAGGTATAAAACGTTTTACAACTCCTGCAATCACAGACAATAATGACTCCTGTGCAGAGGTGTACACAAATGCCTAGTATAAACACTTAAGCAACTGTATCGACTCGGCTGTGCCTCACCAGGTTAAAACCAGGCCCTCCTACGAAAAAACAAACCACCTTAGTGGACCTCAAGTATAAACAATTTATATAACAAAAGGAAGAACTTGATGTCTAAGAATAAGAGGGAAGAGACTCAGCAGAGGAAGAATTCCTTCCACAGCTTGAACAAGCAAATCAGATATCTTGTAAATTCCTCTAAAGCCAATTACAAATGTAAAATAGCATCCCTAGCTAAGGATAATCGTAAGGCATTCTTCAACTACATCTGAAATCTAAAAAAGAATGCCCAGC
Organism: Protopterus annectens; assembly: GCF_019279795.1. NCBI lineage: Eukaryota > Metazoa > Chordata > Ceratodontiformes > Protopteridae > Protopterus > Protopterus annectens. The sequence continues at coordinate 1,315,398,607 of NC_056726.1, read as the reverse complement.
TATGTGCCGAACTGGTAGTAGATGGTACCACTTATACTACACCAGAGGAAATCGTCAACCTGCTAACTGACAGATTTGGTGCAAACTTCACCCTCCCTGGCCCCACCAGCGATACCTCAAAACATAACTGACACCAGTCCTCTGTCTAGTATCTCTAGAGAGCAGGTTATATCTGCACTCTCCAAGGCCAAAAGCACTGCCTCAGTGGGACCAGATAACATCCCAGGTTGCTTATTAAACAATCTAAAACAGGACCAACTGGATCCACTTGGTGTTCTGTTTAACCATAGCCTGGCTTTGTTCCAGCAGAGTGGAGAACAGCAACAGTAATCCCCTTGCACAAAGGGGGGCCATCAACCGACCCTGAGAACTATAGATCCATAAGTCTAATCAGCCTCATCTGCAAGGTCATGAAAAGAATCATCATGAACCTTAGCAGCAAGGACATGAGTGAACTAATACTCTAGACCCAACACAATTTGGCTTCATTAAGGGTAGATCATGCTTATTAAAACTAGTAGAATTCTTTGAGAAAGTCACCAAAGGTCTGGATGAAGGTAAGACAGTGCATACTGCCTACCTTGACCTAGGCAAGGCTTTTGACACAATCCCACACTTAGGTATCATTGAGAAATTCTCCAGCTGGGGATTAACCCTTATGTCACTGGATGGGTAGCCAACTGGCTCACTGACAGAATACCTACTGTCAAAGTTGTGACTCCACCTCTACCAGTAGACCTGGCACCAGTGATGTACCAGAAGGATCTGTGTTGGGCCTGTTACTGTTTGGAACCTATTTCCTGGAAGTCAGCTAAAGTAGATGGCCTTTGCCTTACAAAATTCGCTGGTGATTGCAAATTGGGTGCAATCACTGAGTCCCCAATGATGTTAACATATTACAGGAGGGGCTAACACAAAAAAATGACTAGTGACAAAGCCATTGTCTAAAACTAAATGAAAAAAGTACATTATTATCACTTTTGGCAAAGCAGAATTCCCTGCTAATTATAATATTGACAGTACCGCCCTAAGTTCAAACCTATTGCTGTGAGATCTGGGAACACAGGTAGATGCCAATCTGAACTTCAACTGCCAAGTTTCCACGGTGGTAAGGAAAGCCTTCTATGTTGCACATCTCATAAGTAAGGGCATTACATCGAGGTCTAAGGATGTTATAACTCCACTGTACTTAACCATCATCAGACCATTAATAGAGCACAATGCTCTCTTCTGCATGTACCTCACCAGACACCTGCAGCAGCTGAAGAGACCATAGAGGTTACTCACCAAGAAAATACAGGACCTCCAAACCATGACTTAAGTGCATAGACTGAAAGCCCTGTCATTGTACTCTGTATCGTATAAGCTGCTGAGAGGTGACTTGTGCCTGGCCTACAGGGCAGTCTCTGACCCTGCCCTGATGGATATGCTGCACATCCGAAAGTCAAATGGCAGAGGAGTCACTTGCTTTAGGGATTACAACCTAGCCTTCAACATTAACAGAACATGCTAAAGACTTTGCTGCTACTCTGGAATAAACCTCCAGTTCACATGTGCAGAGCTCCTCACTGACCCTATTCAAGTGCAACCTGGACAAATGAGTGGGAGCCCACAAATTCACCCCAGGGGTGGCACCCACGTCCCTCATGGACAGGGTAGTGGTATTTATCATAAATGTGCTCTGCGAATTACGTCCATTTAACCAAAGAAAATCGAGACAACTTGGCATTAACATGGTTAGGCTTGTAAAGGCTCTAGTGCCACTAGCTTAGTAACCTGCTATGAACCTATGAACTGTGGCTTCCTGCCTATTCTATAATCTCATTAAACATTTTGTTATAAATTTGGCCATGGTAGCAATTTTACATTTTGGAATCAAGAATGTATAATCTTTTATTTTGATGATTTACAAGATCATAACATTTCAGTGGTAAATAATAACCTAGATTCTTCATCATGCAGTGCATGACATGCCGGACATAACCTGAAAGCTATGGAATATAACGTAAGCTTCTTCAAAAGGTCTTCTTCACTTACATTTTGGCATTCAATAGTACATTTGGTGAACATCCTTTGAATATTTCCAGTAGTGTTAGAACTCCTTTTGAATATGAACAAAATAAAACATTATGGCCAGTAACCGGCCTTAGTAGGTTGGAATATTTTAACTAGAACATTCCCTGATCTATTGCAATTTTTTTTTTACTATTAGCCTCATAACTTACATTGCCTTCAACTTGACTGCATAAACATTATTTTTAAGGTCCAACTTGCGTGTTATGCTGATACATAATTCATTATACTCAAAACCTTATTAATAATATCTTTCTCAAGTTTAATTCATGTGCAAGAATAATAATGCAACACTCGGTACTCATGTATTAATGCAACCAGGAGCCAAATGTTTCATACCTTGGCAAATTATTGATTTCTGTTCAAACGTTTACATCCTATCCAGTGAAATTCTACAGTGACACTCACACAGCACATAACTGAAATGGATATTATTTTCTGTGTTTTACTATCCATAGCAAGCAAACATAGGAATGAGTTAACACATCATTTTCCTGCATTGACATTATTTGGCAAATTATGAAACATTTGGCTCCTGGTTGCTTTAATACCCAACACTGTTTAGTATTTATATATAAACCATTATCCCTCAGCCATATGTATATCTCCAGGACATATTTATTGAACACTACTTAAAAATTGCACCTGTTTTAATACCATCTGCATATTTGAACACCCAGTATTTGTAGTTATTAGATAAAGAAAAAATAAGGTGAACAATAATGGGCCCGATGCAGAACCCTGGGGAGTACTAGAACCAATTTCTGACCAACCAAAGCAGTAAACATTCAGTTTAACACATTGGTTCCTGTTATTAAGGCAACCCCTTACCCAATTAATAACATATGGATTAACATTCCAGGTGATCAGGGAGTTGATTAATACCATGTGTGAGATACTGTCAAAGGATTTGGATAACTCAAAACCGACCATTCCATCACTGATGCCATTATCCAAGGCTTCACTTTACTATCATTACCATAAAATTGGACAAGATTAGCAAATGTAGAATGCTTACTCATAAAATTATGTTGGTTAGACTGGACTGATTTCATTTATTTTCTTTTGTGTATAAGAGCTGATGAGCACTTTTTTGAAACATACTTAATATTAATTTTAGACTAATGGGATGATCATTGGTAATGACACTGTAATATCACTTTTTTATATATGGGCACTATACTGGCAAGCATCTAGTTTTAAGGGACAATAGTGTTTTTAACAGTAGACTAAATGCCATAACTAATGGTTTAATTAATTGATATTTTATGTTATGTATGAAGCAGCACTGTGTTAAATCTGGGCCTTCTGAGCTATTGTTTTTAATCTTAGATAAAGTTATTTCTAACCATTTCTTCCTCAATTATTGCACATACAGTTTATGAAATAGTAAAAATTAAAGGTTCACCATGTGAGGTTTTCTAATATGATACAAGGGTAGTAAAATAATTATTCAGAATTTCTGCTGATTAATTGCTATTATTATTAAGGACACTCTCATGAGAAATTGGACCTTTTGTGTCAGTGATGTTTTCCACACTGTTAGCAAAGCTATAAAACTTCTTGCAGTCTGGACATTTTATCAGTGAGTCTTCATATGCAATCCTACTTATCTTAATTTGACTGTTTAACTATCTGCATTCTCTATTATTTATTTATTTTTATGGCAGTGCTTGAGCTATGATGTTTATGCATCCTAAACTTTCTTCTATTCTTTCTTAATAATTTTGTTAATCTTTTGTTCTACCATAGTGGTTAAACCTATTTAGAATTAACCAAAAACAACCCTTTTATATGAATCCAGAATGTTTCGACATTTAGTTTCAAATGAACTCCACAAGAACAAAGAATCATTAATGGGTCTATTGAATTAACTATATCAATAATGTTATTGACAGCCGTGGTGGTGCAGCGGCTACCATTGTCGCCTCACAGCAAGAGGTTCTCCCATTCAATTCTCGGCTGGAGCGCCTTCTGTGCGGGGTCTGCAAAAGCCAAAAGAAGAAGAAAGAATAAGGTTATTGCAATTTCTAAGATTAGTAATGTCATAAGTATTGGCTGGATACTCATAAATTTCTCAAACAGTATTCTCACTTTTGGCCCTTGCGATCACCTCCCTACTTATACAAATAAGTAGTTAAACTCTCTCATGAAACACTGCCACTATGATATACCTGCCACCTTTAACACTCTCTGTTTTAGATGACAGTATCACATACTTTAATGACACATTCCTCTTCTTCCTAAACGAACATGCCCTAAAACAAAAAAAGTGCAAGTAAACCCTGCACCCTGATTAACAAGTGAAAACAAAATGATAATGAATAAAAGAGATAGTACTTGGAATACATGGAAACAAAATAAATCTCAGCCCAGCCTCAAAAACTATAAATAACTCCAAAACACAGCAAGATACATGACCAAACTTGACAATACAACATACTACACAGACTTAAAACAAGCAAAAAACAACCCCAAATATTTTTGGTCCTCCATCAACCAACGTATACATCCTGGCTACACTATTCAACCAATCCCTGCACTAATGACAGCATTAGCAGCCAATTCAATATACATTTTAAAAATGTAACTTCCCTCTTAAATAGCTCTACCACCTGTAGCACCCCACTCCCTCCAGAGTAAAAAATAATGACATCTTTTTTTTTTTTTCATTTTGGCTCCATCCCCACATCTAGTATTCGAAATACTTTCTCAAATTAAAACCAACTACACTTGCCCAATACAATATTCCAGCAGAGTATCTTATACTTGCAACAGACCCCTCAATCTCCATCATAATATGCTCTGCTTCACAGAAAGCTAAATTCATAAAATTATGAGAAAATCGTATATCCTTCCTCTGTACAAAAGTGTCTCCTCCACTGATATTTTCAGTTACACATCAGTAACCATTGTCCCCATCCACAGTCTTAGAAAATAACATCCAGCCCAAGCTACTTCAATTTGTTGTCACAAACAGCTAACTAAACCCCACACACAACAAGGTTTATGGTCACATCACAGCAATATAACAACCTTTCTTAGCTTTGCTATGACCATCAACAGCAAAAGTTATGCAAGGAGAATGTAATATATTTGATTTGCCAAAAGTTGTTGACATCATGTATCACCAAAAACTACTGCTCCCTGGGACTTCAACAGTTATCTCTCACCTGTTTCAACAGCTACCTCAGTCATAGGCTTCAAGCTGTAAAATGGGAAAATTATATCTCTCCATTTCTCTCAGTGCGCATAAGTGTGCCTCAAGGATCTCTCTTCAGTCCGTTGGTTTTGACTGATTTAATTAATCATCTACATACTGCATGTAAACATCCTACCTCTATTCAGTATGTTGAAGAGTTCACACTCATTTGCACTGCTGAAAGCCTACAATAACCTCAATCTCAAACACAGGAATCCTTCATCTCCATTGAAACATGTCTCTGTAACTCTCAATTACTATTAAACCCTCAGAAGACCAAACGTATGCAGTTCACTCCTAAACAATACTCTAATAACAAGCTTTTCCTGAACATTATTTCTTTTGACAACAAAAAATTGAACATGTAACTTATACCAAGCTACTAGTCGTCATCATAAATGATACCATAAAGTTTGACCATCACATAAAGCAAGCTATCAGAAAATGGACAAAAACTATGCAACTTATATCAAGCTAAACCGTATTTGACTTATCAGATTAGGTAAAGCATTACCTCTATTCTACTGTTTCCCACCCTCCTATATGATGTTCCTATATTTGTCAGTTTTCAGGCTACTCAAATAACCATGCTATAGCAAAATAGACACATTTGCAGCTTATATGCCTTATGTAGATGAATCACTGCATGGTACTAAAATTGACAAATTAGTTAGAATTGCCTCAGTGTGTAATATTCACACAACTAAAAACTGTTCTCTGTCTAATTTCAAACATGAAAAAAAGCAAAGCACTAAAACATTGTAGGATTCTTCATTCTACTTGCACATTCTTACTGTACCCAATTAAATCAAACAGTACTACATGCAATTCATTCTCAGATTCATCTCATATCTATAAGGTTTGGAATTCCATTTCTTTCCCACACAGACAAACTAACAACATGAAATCCTTCATGAAACTGTTGAAATAACACCTACAATTCTCATGGCTTATCCCCCTAAACTGTTCTTATCCATTCTATGCCATCCTGCTCTAAAATTATTACATAGCCAGTAAGCTTCTGTTTTATCCTCTATTATTATGTCTGTCTGGACATGAAAACTCATCCATATTCTCCTCAACTTTACATTGTTATGAAAGTTTACTTTACCACTGTCTTACTATCATAAAATAGCAAGGTCTAAGCTTTAATCATCTAAACATTCATTCTGATCTACATTTGAGTGATTTGTCATATCATTGTATTGCCTGTATCATGATTACATTATGTTTGAATATTGACTATTCATATATATCTTCTCAGTTTTTTGTCACTATTGCATGCTCAATATTTTTTCTCATTATCTGCACTCAGACAATTCATCCTACTATGTGTGAATGTATGAATGTGTGCATGTATGTACGTATGTATGTATGTATGTATGTATGTATGTATGTATATTACTTTCTCTTTGTATCTTTCTGAGATTTTGTTCCACGGCCACAACTAACAAAAGGGTTTTCCAAGTAGTCTGACTTTCCCGGTCAACAAAAATAGCAAATAAATAAATAAATAAATAAATAAATAAAATAATCAACTTTTCTTTATTAAGATATCAACACTGACAGAAATAAAAATCGGTTATCATTGTCAGCTCAGAAAGAACATACCACTTTATGGAGCCTTACTGATGTTAGTGAGTTGCAGTATCGTGTAATAAAAGAAAAATCTGTGCTATAATGAAATAAGGGACAGGCATTTTAGAAAAAAGTACAGAAATGTTTTTTATCTAAAACTGTCAATGTGTGCAGAGCAAGTGAAATTACTATTACACAGTTAAAATAATTAACTGAAAAATCATTTAAAATAAAATGCTGGTGAAATAATAAGATAAAATGAAAAATAAAGTAAAGTCACAATATGTTGTAAAAGCAATGGATGTAAAAATGAGACTTACACGAAGATCCGAGATGGAGGCCAGAGTGTTTGCATTATTCTAGTTCAAACTTGCAGTAGGTATGTCAATATACATGACAGGCAGTCAGGCCAGCCATTAATAAAGCCTGTAGAATCTATGACAGGAAATGACACCTGTCTATGCTGTGCATAAGCATAAACATGAGTGTTCAAAATAACATATGCATTGTTGAATATAAGTATGAAACCAAGCAGTTCGTTGGCACTGTGGAAAGGAAAAAAAAACTTGATAGAAAGAAGCCTAAAATGCATCCCTGGCAGGGATTGCAAGGCAGAATTTTGAAAAGATATACTGAAAATTAAAAGAACTAATGTAGAATTTAACACAGAAGTGCAGAATGTAATATTTTATGAGAAAACACTTGCTAACAGCTGGGGATAGATTGCTCTAAACAGAGAAAGAGCTGTGTGTACATTGTTAAGCCATTTTAGCTACCAGACAACATGACATGATTAGATAAAAATTTGCTGATGTGAGTACCATGAAAAAAAACATCCTTCTTTTTCAAACAGTACCACTTAAGGTAGTTAATTTGAACATTTGTGATCATGTTGTATGGGATTAGGTAGAAAGAGAAAAAACAAATCTACATTGTAAAGGTAAGGACTGCAGATGTTCAAACTCAAGTTTTAGAGACATTTTGTATACTTTATAGAACTGTAGTACTGATACCCTGAATGACAATGTTAATTTATTCACAGGCTTAGGAATATTACCAGGAGAATATCATGCACAGATAAATCCCAATATACTGCCGAGGATACATATTCCTTGAAAAGTATCCATAGCACTCAGATTTAACACTCAGTAGGAAAGGATGATAATGAAAACTCTATGTGTCATTAAGGAACAATGAAAACCATCGTTGAGTAAACAGTATAATTGCTGTTGTGGAGAAAGAAAAGATTCACATTTTTAACAATTCATAAAATCTGAATTAAACCAGTAAAAGAAAATATTATATTCTCCTTACAACTTAGAAACTGTCCCCAGGTTTCTGTTGACTAAGAGATGCAAACCAAGGATTTAGCAGATAACACTAGATGATGCAAGTTTTAATATGTTCACATTTAATAGGCTATTAGAAAAGTGCAGACTCTTTAGATTCTGTGTGGTATTGTATCAGAATCAGAGGTATTCTAAAAAACTGTGACTGAGGAACTAGAAGTCTGAAAGGTATTATAAATATTGTTGATTATCTATTAATGTATGAGTAGACACAATAACCGTCTGAAAAGGGATTGTTATAGCTGATACAATAGGTTATTAAATTAAGACAGCAAATTATAACCTCAATGACAGAAAATGAAAATCAGATTGACAATTCTGAAAATAGGGGTTATATTCTAGTTTCAAATGGTCTAAAACCTGATTCAAAAAAATCTGAGCCATTCCGCAAGTGTTGAAGCCAGAAGTCAAGCATATTACAGAGGTTTCTGTGAATGTTGCTAAGTGTGTACCTATTGCATCAGCCATAACTATGTCTCTAAGGAAGCTGTTAAAACAAAATGTAACCTAAGAATGGAATTATGTACAGGAAAAGAGTTTTGAAATTCTAAAAAAC
>NC_056726.1:1315239849-1315387349 GCF_019279795.1 Protopterus annectens | reverse complement strand
CCCTACTCAATTTTAGGCCAAGAGAATCACTTTTCCAACTGCTGCGCTGTGTATGGGATCAAGAAGTAAGAAATTTTTAAGGCTGAAAAGAGTAATTTGTTAATTTTCTATATTTATGGAGACTCAATGTACTAGAGTAAGCTGTACTTGTTTTGCAGCTATTACCATGTTACATTTTCCTGTGCCTACAGCTAGAGCAGACATGTATTTTTCCCTGTTTGCTCACACCCATATTTCTTTGTATAAATATATGGGTCCCCTTTGGTACATCGAACTTTTGCAAGTTCGAACCTCATATGGCCGAGACCATATGTTCGAACTTGTAAAAGTTTGATTGAACTCAATGGAGATCTCTGTACAGTCCAGAATGGGAAGATTATATATGTATATATATATGGGTCTAGTTGAAAAGTCCAAAATTCCGACATTACCGAATCTGACATGACAGAGACAACATAGCCAAAATCACAAATAAATGCTCTGTGTGCCTTCACATTGGATGTGGTGGTGACTGCTGAAGTACATCAAAATGTTACATTTTAATGGTTTTGTTGGAATGCAGTATTACAGTGCTGATATATGCCTTATTGCCAAAAGATGTCCGTTGAAAGAATAGGGTTTTAAACTTGGAGTTGTGGAGAGGTGACACAAAGTTTAAGAACTAATACATGTTTTTATTCTGGATGCATGCATTACTCATCACTGCAGTGGGAGAAGTGTCACTTCCCACAGCATACAGCAACCTTGAAGTCAACTATAATGTTCAGGTTGGTACAATCTCTTCAATGGGGCTGGGAAATTATTTTTTACTTTTACATTATGTATTTGGTTCATAGGTTCATAGGTTGATACTAGGCTATCTGCCCTAGGGCATTTACAAGCCTAGCCTGAGTGTGTCTGGCTTTCACCACCCTTCTTAGATTAGTTGACTGTGCCTCTGTATAGTAGGTCACAGAAGATAGCCCATTTAAGGTTAGTTAACTGTGCCTCTGTCTAGCAGTGACACAGAAGAGATCCCAGGGGTAAATTTACGATCTCCCATCCAAACGTCAAGATTCTTCTTGAAGAGGGTCATTGAGGGGCTCTGTCTGACATGGATTGGGATTTTTTTCCAGAGTGAGGGGAGCCTCTGGGATATGAATCTGTCCCTCCAGCATGTTCTATTTATTTCTGTGCTGAGGTTTAAGTCACTGGAGCATGTAGTTCTGATGGATTTGGATTTCTTGAGGTGGAGCATGTCCATTAATTCTGGGTTGGACATGGCTTTATACGTCAGGCACACATCACCTCTGAGCAGGCGGTAAGCAACTGAGTAGAGCTGGAGTTTCTTTAGCCTAACTGTGTAGGGCATCTGTTTGAGTCCCTTGATCCTCTTGGTGAGGTACTTTTGGGGTCTTTCTAGTTGTAGCAGGTGTCGGGTAAGGTACATCCCAAATGGGGCATTGTATTCAATTATGGGCCTGATGAGTGATGACCTCTCTTGATCTAGATGTGAACCCCTTCATGATAAGGTGGGCTATATAGAATGTCTTTCTAACCACTTTGGCAATGTGATTGTCAAAGGAGAGATTGCAATCTACTTGGGTCCCCAAATCCCTAATTACTTCTTCCGTACTTAATGGATTACCACCTATGTGGTAATTTGTGGGCACTTTGTTTTTCCCAAAGGGGATGACTATGCACTTTTTGGCATTTAGCTTTAGGCCATGGCTCTGGCACCAGTTATCCATCTCTGTGAGACCTTTTTGGAGGATGCTTGTGTCAGCCGACAAGTCGATTATGGCCCCCAGTTTGCAGTCATCTGCAAACTTTGTCAGCCATAGTCCTCCTGTGTTAGCCTGTACCTCAGAGAAACAAGAGAAGTCCCAGGACTGAGCATTGTGGGACGCCACTTGTAACTGGTTTAGAGTCTGACATGGCACCTACAATTCTGACCATGTGGGTTCTATCCCTAAGCCAGTTTGCAACCTATCTTGAGAGATAGGGGTTGATATTTAAGCTGGTGAGCTTATTTATGATGCCCGAGTGGGGTATTGTGTCAAAGGCTTTTGCAAGGTCAAGGTAGGCTGTGTGGACTACCTTCCCTTCGTCTATGGCCTTGGTGACTGTTTCAAATAAATTGACCAGGTTCAAGAGGCAAGATCTGCCCTTAACAAAGCCGGATTGGGTAGGATCCAGTGTTTGGAGGTTCCCAATGTCTTTGTTTATGAGTTCCATAATGATACACTCCATAGCTTTGCAGACCAGGCTAGTTAGGCTTATAGGGCGATAGTTTCAGGGGTCCGTTCTGGCACCACCTTTATGGAGTGGGACCACTGTTGCTGTACGCCATTCTTTGGGTACATATCCTGTTGTAAGGCTGAGACTGAACAGTGATTTTAAGTGAGGGTTCAGTTCTTCTTGGAGCTCATGTAAAACGTTTTTTGCTTTGGAGAGGGCAGCTTTCACCTGTGCATCTGTGATGTCAGGGAGGCTACACTCTGTTGGGATAGTCATTTGCTCATTTGGGGGGGGGAGTTTGCACTGAACCTGTCTGCCAAGATGTTGGCAATGTCTGTGGGTTCAGTGTATTTTTTGTCATTTTGCACTAACTTAGAGCATATCTGGGAGTTTCCACCCAGGTTTCTGACATAACTAAAGAAAGCCTTGTGATTATCTTTAGCGTCTTGTGCAATTTTTCTTTCAAAGCTAGCCTTAGATGATTTTATGAGGGATCGTAGTTTCTTGCTAGTACTGATCAGAGTTGCCTTCCCTTTCAGGGATTTTGCTCTATCATGTAGTAGCTTCCTCCTTCTGTTGTACAGCTTATTTATGGCTGGGGTCCACCAGACAGGTCTCCTGCCTTTGAAGGAGTGTGTCTTGGTTTTATTTGGGATAGCACGATAAATGCATTCCTGTAGGTATCCATAGAATGCATTTGTAAAGGATTCTGCGGTTTGGGCCATATTTTCCACTGGCCCTGGTGCTTTGAAGGATTCCACCTCAGTTTTGAGAAGTGGGAAGTTTGCTTTTGAGAAGTTTTTGACCATGGTTTCCTTTGCTGGGGGTGGGGACGGGATATGGATGTCCATAGTGATTAATTTATGGTCAGATCTTACCAATGAGGGGTATACCTCTGGTATGGAACATAGAGTCCCCATGTTGGTGATGATCAGGTCCAATATGTTTTCCCCTCTTGTGGGAGTGGTGACCAGTTGTTCCATAGCATTTGAGTTTATAAATTCTAGGAACCGTTGGGCTAGGGTGTTGGGGCTTGAGTAGTGCTCCCAGTCTATGTTTGGGTAGTTAAAGTCACCCAATATAATGGTGTTTGGAGAGACCTTCATATTCTCCAGTGTCTTCAGGAAAGCCGAGTGGGGTTCCTGAGTTTGGGAGGGTGGTCTGTAGCAGGCTACAAACTGGAAGGCAGTTTTTCCCACTGTTAGTTGCACATGGATGGTCTCAGATGCTTTGTGCAGTGCCACTAGCTTGGAGGTATGTGTATCTTTGATGAATATAGATACTCCACCTCCTCTTAGGGTTCAGTCCGAGTTTTGGGGCCGAAAAGCATGGTATGAGGTATAGCCTGGTAGTGCTGGGGTGCTCTTGGGAGCCTTGAATCAGGTTTCTGTTACTGCACAGATATCAATATTCTTCATACTGAGGAGAGCCTTGAGTGCATGCATCTTGAGGTTTAGACTTCTGGCATTGAGCAGCATTACCCTTAGTTTCTTTTTCCTTGTGTTGTCTAAGGAGGTGGGTTTGTCTTTTGAGCCTTGCCTAAAAAAGGCACCATGGGGGTGGCAAGAGCCTTGGCCAGTATTCAAAAACCCAGGAGTGACAGGTGCAAGCCATCCCTAGTGAAGCAATGTGGTTTGTCAAGCATGTCATCCCAGGCTGACAGACACTGGATCCCCTTTGAGTGACACCAATACTTTAGCCGATTGTTGAAATTGATCATTTTGTCTTTATACTGTGGCATCATTCTTGGTGAGGGTAAGATGCTACTCAAGGTCAGGGTCATACCGGCCTGGGCCACATGATCAGAGAGCTCCTCTATGTCTCTTTTCATGTAATCCAGGGAGGTACATCTCAGGTCATTCACACCAGCATGGACAATGAAGGAGTCATATTTGTACTTGCTTTGGAGTGACCTGAGTGCTTGTGTTATGTGGCGGATCCTGGCACGCGACAGGCAGCTTACAGTGACCTTCTCCTTGTTCAGCCTGTTGAGAGGGATGTCAGTGTGTCTGACAATAGAGTCACCTATTACGAGTATATTAGGTGTGTTGTTTAGCCTTAAGGGCTGTGACTGTGTGGCACACTGACTTTGTGAACTATGTGATACATGGGTATTGTTGTGGGGCAGCAGTTGCTTGGATGTCTGCTTTGGAGGTCTCTGTTGCTTGGGCAGATTTTTATTTAGAGCCTCCAAGTATGTTTTTGTGTGTTTATGTGTTTGGTTTGCTGTTGCGATAGGTCTATGTGAGACTGGATTTGTGGTGTGTGTGATTACCTTCTCCTCCAGACTGACCATGCCAGTACTATGTTGAGAGAGCTCAGCCTCCAGTTTGGCTATATAGTTGCATCTCTCACATATATTTGAGCTTGTTGGGAAGAGGAGAGGGTGGTCTGTGTACATAAGGCAGTTGTAACATTGCCTCAAGATTCCCATATTCACCAGCTGGACTGGTGAGTAAACCTGAAACTGACTTTTGGACATGCCAGAATAGTATAAGGAATTACTTTTTGACTTGATCAAAAAGGACCAATAGGGAGCCAAGTACTTAAAGGGAGTATTAGAGGGTGTAGTGCTTTAGTTTATTAGTGCGTACTTATAAGACACTTATCCTAGCTACTGCTGGGTTTTAGAAGGAAAATAGAGTGCTTACTTTGAGGATTTGGAACAGTTCTAAGGGAAAAAGTGAAGAGCAGACTTTGTGGAGCCGGGAATAGTTTAAACCTGATTAAGCTGCGCTATGCACAAAAATGCGCAAAAGAGAGTTTTAAGAGAGGGGGATCAAGGAGTTTGGAATTGACCCAAAATGGCCAATAAAACTACAGTTTCTAGGCAGTAACCACTCCCACAGGGGCAGGCAGGCTGTTCAGTGTTTACCACTGCCACTGATGAACACAGAGACTTCCCTTTAGCCCAAGCAAGCAATGGCCTCCAAGAAACTTACAAACAGTTCAGAACAGCAAATCTGTAACTGAACTTTTTTTTAAATTTCAGAAAGTGGGAAAAAAGCAAGATTTTTTTTGTTTTGTTTTGTTTAAAGATAGCAGAGATACACAAGTAGCAACAAGTTAGAACAGTGCAATAAATGACCCCACACTTGAGTGCTAGGCCAGAGACAGGTAAAATGCAAGTTTTAAGAAAAAAACGATTTAAAAATAAGTGCAGCACAGGAAATGCAGTAAATAGGCTCTAGATGTGTTCTAAATACAGTTCCTAATACGGATATCAAGTTTAGCAAGCTGGAAAATGCCAAAAGTCAGGCAGCAATGCAGAAATCTTAACAAATAATCTGAAGAAAATACTTAAAATCTCAAAAGTGGCTCATTTCTTTTCTCAGCATTTTCTCCTCTTGGTGGGTGCTTCACCAACAGCCAACAAGTCTGAAAAGACGCCAAAACCACGAGGCAATCGGGTTTTAAGAGAGGGGGATCAAGGAGTTTGGATCACCAAGAATCATACCACAATACAAAGACAAGATAATCAGCTTTAATAATTGGCTCAAGTACTGGTGTCATTCTAAGGGGATCCAATGTCTGTCTGCCTGGGATGACATGTTGGACAAGCCACGCTGCTTCGCAAGGGATGGCTTACACCTGTCACCACTGGGCTTCCGGATATTGGCTAAGGCTCTTGCCACCCCATAGTGCCTTTTTTAGGCAAGGCTCAAAAGACAAACCCACCTCCTTAGAAAACAAAAATGGAAAAAAACTAAGGGTAATGCTGCTCAACGCCAGAAGTCTAAATCTCAAGATGCAGGCACTCAATGCACTCCTCAGCATGGAGAACATCGACGTCTGTGCAGTAACTGAAACCTGGTTCAAGGCTCCTGAGATCACCCCAGTGCTACCAGGCTATACCTCGTATCATGCTTTTCGGCCCCAAAACCCGGGCTGAACCACAAAGGGAGGGGGAGTGTCCATATTCATCAAGGACACCCACACCTCCAGGTTAGTAGCAACACATGAAGCATCAGAGACCATACAGGTGCAACTAACCATAGGCAAAACTGCTATACAACTGGTAGCATGTTACAGACCACCCTCCCAATCTCAGGAACCCCACTCAGCCTTCCTGAAGATATTGGAGGATATGAATGTATCACAAAATACCATCATACTGGGAGACTTCAACTACCCAAACATAGATTGGGTACATTATTCTAGCTCTAATACCCTAGCCCAAAGGTTCCTGGAATTCATAAATTCAAATGCACTGGAACAACTAGTTACCTCTCCCATTAGGGGAGATAATATACTAGACCTGATCATCACAAACATGGGGACAAAATGCTCCACACCGGAAGTATACCCCTCACTAGTGAGATCTGACCACAAACTAATCACCCTGGATATACATATCCCACCTCCACCCCCAGCACAAAAGACCACAGTGAAAAACTTCTCAAAAGCAGACTTCACTCTTCTTAAGACTGAGATGGTATCCTTTAAGCCCACTGTGCCAGTGGATACCACATCCCACAATGCCGAATCCTTCACAAATGCTTTCTATGGACATCTCCAAGAATGCATGGATCATGCAATCCCAAATAAATCCAAGTCACTCTCCACCAAAGGCAAGCGTCCTGTCTGGTGGACCTCAGCCATTAACAAATTGTATAGCAAAAGAAGGAAGCTACTGCATGTCAGAGCAAACATCTCTGATCAACATTAGCAGAAAACTACGTTCTCTCATAAAAACATCCAAGGCCAACTTTGAGAGAAAAATCGCTAAGGACTCTAAAGATAACCACAAAGCCTTTTTCAGCTATGTTAGAAACCTGGGCAGAAACCCTCAGATATGCTCAGAATTAGTTCACAACAACAAAAAATACACTGAACCCACAGATATTGCCAACATTCTGGCTGACAGGTTCAGTGCAAATTTCTCCCCTCCCTCACCCCCAAAAGAAGAAATACTTATCCCAGCTAAATGTAATCTCCCTGTCATCTCAGATGTCCAAGTGAGAACCGCCCTAAACAAAGCTAAAAACACAGCATCAATGGGACCTGACGGTATCCCGGGTTGCGTGTTACGTGAACTCCAAGAGGAGCTAAACCCACACATAAAAATGCTATTTAACCTTAGCCTTACTTCAGGATATGTACCTGAATAGTGGTGTACAGCAACAGTGGTCCCACTCCACAAAGGGGGTACCTCTACAGACCCTGGAAACTACCGCCTCATAAGCTTAACCAGCCTGGTCTGCAAAGCTATGGAAAGAATCATTATGGAACTCATAAACAGAGACATAGGGGACCTACAGACACTTGACCCCACCCAGTTCGGCTTTGTAAAGGGCAGATCCTGCCTTTTGAACCTGGTTGACTTTTTTGAAACAGTCACTAGAGCCATTGATGAGGGCAAAGCAGTCCATACAGCCTACCTGGACTTGGCTAAGGCCTTCGACACAATACCCCACTCAGGCATCATAGATAAGCTCATCAGCTTAAACATAAACCCTTATGTCACTAGATGGGTTGCAAACTGGCTAAAGGACAGAACCCATAAAGTTAAAACCACTGGAGCAATGTCAGACTCAAAGCTAGTCACAAGTGGTGTCCCACAGGCATCTGTCCTGGGACCCCTCTTGTTCGGCATTTATTTCTCAGATGTTAAAGCAAACATGGGAGGGTTGTGGCTGACAAAGTTCACAGATGACTGCAAACTAGGCGCCATAGTCGATACACCAGCGGACACATACATCCTACATAAAGGCCTCACAGAAATGGACAATTGGTGCCGGAGTCACGGCCTTAAACTAAATGCCAAAAAATGTATAGTCATCCCCTTTGGGAAAAACAAAGTACCCACAAATTATCACATAGACAGCAACCCACTGAGTACAGAAAAATTAATCAGAGACCTAGGGACCCAAGTCGACAGCAACCTCTCATTTGACACCCACGTTGCCAAAGTGGTTAGAATAACATTCTACCTTGCACACCTCATCATGAAGGGATTCACATCCAGATCCAGGGATGTCATTGTACCCCTATACTCCTCCCTCATCAGACCCATGATTGAGTACAATGCCCCATTTGGTATGTACCTCACCCAGCATTTGCAACAGCTGGAGAGACCACAAAAGTACCTCACCAAGAGGATCAAGGGTCTCCAACATATGTCTTATTCTGTCAGACTAAAGAAACTTCAGCTCTATTCAGTAGCATATCGCCTGCTCAGAGGTGATCTCTGCCTGACGTACAAGGCCATGTCCAATCAGGATCTGATGGACATGCTCCACCTCAAAAGATCCAAATCCATCAGGACCACGAGAGCTAAAGATGTAAACCTCGGCACAAGTATGAATAGGACATGCTGGAGGGATAGATTCATAACCCAGAGGCTTCCCATGCTTTGGAACAGGATCCCAGTTCATATTAGGCAGAGCCCCTCACTGACTCTCTTCAAGAGAAATCTTGATGAGTGGATGGGAGATCGTAAGTTTACCCCAGGGGTCACATCTGTGTCACTGCTAGACAGGGGCACAGTAAACTAATTCTATTATATAAGGGGACCTTCATTGTGTCACTACTAGACAGAGGCACAGTATTCTAATTTTATTCTGTACATTTTTGTACCACTTCATGGGGTGGCAAAAGCCACATCACTATGGCTAGGCTTACAAATGCCCTAGGGCAGATAGCCTAGTACTATACTATGAAACTATGAAACTATGAATTTGCTCACCGAATTAGTGATTTGCAGTGTTGTATACTTTTGTTCACTTCATTTAATTTCTACAGAGTTAATTTTCTTGTGGTCAATGACCTGATCTAGAGTCATACAAATGCCTTACAAATGAATATCTTCAGAAGCACATTGCATGACCAACAAGCATACTAGCGCTAGGAACATGCCTACATTGTTCAAGACACTTGTGCTGTTTGGGTGTAGTGGATTCTCCTAGATTGCAGAGACAGTTTCTTTTGGTAGACTGTATAATGACAGCATTTTAGTCTGTCATAGACAGAACTGCATTTCAAGTCTGGATTACAAAGAATGTCACTGCACAGTGGACTTAATTTACTATACATTTACAGTATGTGTTTTCCACTTTTAGTCATTGCTAATACTCTATGCATGGCAGCTGAAATCCAGATACAATGTATCAGTATGTAACAATATATAGCATGTCGCATTCTGCCATGAGAAAATACTAGGTGCAGGCCATTCATCTGACATCTGCAAACAACATCGCTATCTTAGGGTGTTTGATATAGATGTTAATAATGGTGCTTTCTGCCCTATGCAAATATTGGCAGTGCATGGACAGCATCACCTCAACATGACATATTCAGTTCCCTCTGCTTATATTTAGTTCTTAATGCTGTCATGGGCATAGTTTGTTGTACATAGTACTGCTAATAAACTGGCCATCCTGTGTAGTTTATAGTGGTGTGACATTTATGGGGAGTATATGGAAAGGTTATAAATTCAACCATGTAAATGTATGTTACTTCCTTGCTGAATATACATGCTCTAGTATACTGTGTACCTTACTAATGACACATTGATGTGGTCAGTGAAATATTATTCCTTTTGCAATGCCACATCAAAGCATTTGAAGTATCATTCTAGCTTAGCAGGGGAGTTAGATCCGGTAAGGATTATGATCAAAGTCCCCCTCTCCCAAGTTTGCCAAAACTGCTGCCAGCGATGAAAATAAATTACTTTTATAATGTTTGAGGGCATGTCCATTAACTAAAAGTCACTGATGCAAAGGTAGGAATACATCAATCTGCAGCTGTCCCTCCAGAGCTTTAATGCCCACTGGAGAGGAACTGTCTTCCTGAAGACTATGCTTTGCACTATTTTGCGAAAGAGTGTTACAAGTGAAGAGAGACTTTAGTACTTAGCCTTATAGCTCTGTACTTAGTAAACCCTTTGCTATGAAGCAGGCATAACTTCAGTCGCATGTAATTGCACTCACAGTGAGATAACTTTTAAAACATTGCAATTCATTTACATTTAGCCTGAGACTTTACAGTTTGCAACACAATGGCCTGAATTCAGAAACTATTTCCACAATGAGCAAAATGAAATAGTGAGGTGAGTTGTGATGTGAAGGGTGTGGCTGATTCAGAGATGTAGGTAGCTACATTGCGTTACCCTGGAAAAGTGCTTGGACAGCATCATATGCAAATGACCATGCAATGACATGGAAATGAAGCGCATTATGCTACTGAAACCAACTTTGAATGACAATGACAGCAAACAACATGGTGGCATGATTCAGAAACATATAAAAATTGCAAGATGAGACACAATGGGCAGCAAATCTGTACATCATCATTTTTTGATGATGAGAGAGACAAAGACTGCATTAATATGCTAGGAGCTGCATTTGCATTAACTGAACAGCATTTGCTAGTGGTCATTCTCATAGCCAGTGTCTGTGGCAGTGTGTGTTATCAGACTCCATATCTGAATGGATCTGAACATGCTTAGCAGTCTTGCATGTGTAGACAGATACACCATATGAGAGCCTGTAGACGTGCCATCCTTACATGGAATCTCATGAGATACATGAAATACTAATATTTGTGTAGCATGAACTATCACAGTTTTATAGTTTCCTAATAATTGTGCATTGACATGAAGGCTAATCAAAAGGCATATTTTAGATTTAATAAATATACCACCTGACCCATCCATTCATCTAAAATTTACCAGCATGTGTGTGTGTGTGTGTGTGTGTGTGTACATATATATATATATATATATATATATATATATAATATATAAACAAAATAGCATCAGTCTTCTTAGACATGTCAAAAGCGTTTGACACTATCTCCCATCAGAAACTCCTTAGTATTCTTGCCTCACTAAGCCTATCAAAGACTTCCCTGTCCTGGTTCCTAAGTTATCTTTCTGCAGTACGATGGAAATCTGAACTCTCACCACTTCTGCCTGTCTCAATTGGAGTCCTCCAAGGGTCCGTACTAGGACCCCTTCTTTTCAGCATCTTCTCTAATGACCTAGCCTCATCCACCTCATATGGTAAAGTAGTTCAGTATGCGGATGATTCAACTTTAATCTGCTCAGCAGATACCTTACCAGACCTCCAAATAGTAGCCCAACAAGCTTTTAATAATATAGAAACATATCTAAGTAAATCACAACTAATCCTCAACCCCAAAAAGACACAGTTAATGCTATTTACCAGTAGCAAACAATCACCGACCACCCCTCCTTTCACTATTCTCTCAGCAAACAACACAGTCATCCAACCAGTTGACCATACAAAACTCCTTGGAGTGACAATTGACAACAAAATCAGATTTGACCAACACATAGCCACCACAGTTAAGAAAGTTTACATCAAACTTGGCTCACTGTACAGAAGCAAGCCATTCCTCAGTGACAATACCAGACTAGCCATATCCAGAACCTTCCTCCTCTCTACACTCCTATATGCTTTCCCCTCTTTACCAACTTAAAAAAATCAGCCTTAACCAAATTGGAAACTTGCTACAACAAAATAGCCCGCTTTGCAGCCAACCTTCCCCAGCAAACCCACCATTGTATTGCTCTACATAAATTAAATTGGCTTGAGCTAACTAACCTTCTTCATCTCTACCAACGTAAATCCACACACAATATCATCTTCCATCCTGACAGTTGCCCATCCCTTGAGGAACTTGTTGTTCCCTACTCATGCCCACAAAGTCTAAGAGCTGCAGACAGAAACATTCTCACAGTAAACAAAGCTAACAACAGTCATGGTAAAGCCCTATTCTCAAATCAAATAGCCAAATTATGAAACTCTCTACCTCACACCCTCCACACCACACATGACTCTACCAGTTTTAGACAGGTATTATTTGAACATCTTTGCAAGAACTGGCATTGCTCCTGGGCCAAACCTAACTGACAAGATTTCTATAACTCTCTCAACACACTGTCCACTCTTATCTCATTTTCTGCCTCTCCTCAGTGTTTATTACTACTCAGCAATAAATATATATAAAGGAAGACTCATTTGGTCATAAGTATTGTTTAATATGTACACACTACTAACTTTATTTTTTCTCACAGTGATCTTCAGTGAAATGCTTGTGTGTTTCTTTTTGAACCTGTATCTACTAGAAAACTGTATTGAATACTACTTTGTATAGACTAACTAGAGGATATGTATTCTGCATCTTACTATATATATACATATATATATATATATATATATATATATATATATATATATATATATATATATATATATTTACTATTGTACTATCTAATTATTGTATATTGCTTGTATTTCTGTGGAGTATTTCTCCCCAGGCCTCCTCTGAAAATGGTCTTCTGGCCCAGTCGGACTTTCCCGGTAAACAAATGTAAATAAATATATATATATATATATATATATATATATATATATATATATATATATATATATATATATACACACACACACACACACACACATATATATATATATATATATATATATATATATATATATATATATATATAGTATAGCTAGATAGATGGATATACATATAGTGGTACTTTATTCCACAAAATCATAATACAAGCTGATATATATACTGACCTTAAGTTAGTCCTACATTTACTGATATTAAATATATACTTTTCCTAAACAAATGTATAATTCCAGCAGCCACCAGGAGACAGAGTGGGTGACTGACAGGTATCTGCCTGACAGATACAACAGCTGTTCTTGTATATGATGCTACAACTTGTGGAGGAGAAGGATATGTAGTTTCCTCAGACCACAGAGGAGAACACCACTGTACAAGAATTTTGTGAAATAGCCTGTTTCCCTGAGGTTCTAGGGAACCATTGACTGCACTAATATTGCCATCAGGCCCCTGTATGGTCCCCATCAGTACTGGTATGTTAACCAGAAGGATTTTCACTCCAGCTGCCAGGCAGTGTGCATTGCACATGACATTACATACAATTTGTCTGTGCACTATCCAGATAGTTCCCACAATTCCTACATTTAGAATATGTCTGAATTACACCAGTGATTTGTGCTGGATGATTTTCTTTACAGACATCTAAGGTATGAATGTGACAGGGGGTACAGGAACAGTGCAGAACATTAATGGCTTCATCAGTGGGGGCTTACCCTCTGAGGAATGGTACAGCCACAAACACTTGCTGATAAGGATGGCATGGAAGATCATGAAAGTGACTGACTAGCTGTGTGAAGTGAATGACTGCCATGTAAGTTATGTCTGTGAGGGCAGCTCTGTTATGATCCAGAAGGCTCACCATTGGTTAATGGTTTTGAATAGCTAGCTCTATGTGATTCGAAGTAAATGTGCCATGGAGTATACATGCAGAGGATCAAAGTAAATGTGCCATGGGGTATACCTGCACAGGATCAGAGTAAATGTGCAATGGGGTATACCTGCAGCAGATTGACATAAATGTGGCATGGGCTATACCTGCAGAGAATCAAAGTAAATGTGCCATGGAGTATACCTGCAGAGAATCAAAGTAAATGTGCCATGAAGTATATCTGCAGAGAATCAAAGTAAATCTGCCATGGGGTATACCTGCAGAGGATTGAAGTAAATGTGCCATTGGGTATACATGCAGAGAAGACAGATAAATGGTGGCAAATGGTACAGCAATGCATCTGGCACTGAAAGGCAGAAGTCTCCATGCCCAGAAAGCTAAATAGGTGCTGAAGGTGTTGCAATCCTTCATGTATGTTGTTG
The DNA here is from genome assembly GCF_019279795.1 of Protopterus annectens. Lineage (NCBI taxonomy): Eukaryota > Metazoa > Chordata > Ceratodontiformes > Protopteridae > Protopterus > Protopterus annectens. The sequence goes on along the minus strand of NC_056726.1, from coordinate 1,315,373,432 downwards.
CACATGCCACACAGTACACTACTCATCTCTGTTATGACAGTGACAACATCCATCTGTGCTTAGAAAATCTATCTACACACTTATTGATCTATGCTAATTGTTATTCCTAGTTTGGGCACTGATCAGGACCCATGGAATCAACAGCCACCAACACACAGTTCCCTAGTGATATTGTCACTCAGTGTGGTGACACCACTGTCTACTACCAGTACATGAACAGGTGATGATTGTGCTCTCTGGGCTGCCAGTTATTACCTGTTCTTCCATACTCAATAAAGAAATGAGGGCAGGTTCCACAGGCAACACAGCTGATATCTGTTAGTTATTGCAGAGGAGTAAAGCTCTGATGTGTTAATTAGCTGCTTTATGTTCAAAGAGTAAATGGTTTTAGTCCTTTAGTTATCCAGGCAATTTTCTGGGGCAATGGAGAATTTAAGTTGTGCATCTTATTATTCTTCTGGACTGTATGCCTACTAACTTTCCATGAAACTATGCAAGTGGCACTGTGCTAGACTGTGCCATGGTTAGGCTGAAATCATCATCAGGCTCCAATGCTGCATTGATATCCGGCAATGACTTTTTCTACTGACGCTGATCCTGCTATCATTGTACCTTTAGACATAGACAGAAAAACACCTGTGTAATTGACTACTGTTTATGTGACAATCTTATACCCCAGTGCTTCAACAACATTGTAGGAGACAACTCTTTATCCAAGACATACCTATAGGAAAGACATGTTGGTGTTTACTATCTGGAGGCTTAAACTACTTGTATACCAGATGACCTTGGTTGCAATTTATGGTAATATCAACCTGATGTATTTCCAAAAGAGATGAGCAATGTTGTGATCTATCATTTTTAAAATCTTAGTGTTGCATACTTTTCTGTACATGATTTGAGTCCCACTTACATGAAGGAGCTTATACTGTCCTCATCAGCAATTATCCTCTGACTCCAACTCCCTTAGTGCAATACTTCACAAACTATCTTCCCAATAGATCTCTGAAATCTAAAGACAGACAACTCCTAACGATCTATAAAACCTTACAAAACCTCCAGAAAAATTCTCTACTCTTAGTCAGTAGTCCAAAACTGAATGCCCTACCACAACCTATGAAGGCCATCGGTCATCATATTGCCTTTAAACATTCATTAAAAGAATTCTTAACAGCCTCCTGGTTATGCTCTTATATCAACCCTGAATGAACCGTACTCTACCACTAACTTCCCACCCTCTACAACTTCAGATTTTTCTTTCTTCCTCTTACAGTGTCTCCCCTTTTTCCTTCTTACCATCCCCATTTCCTCTTTCTCCGTAGCTAGCTTCTCTAGACCTTATAACCTCTATAGAAGGACTGGATCTACCCCTGACTTACTCCCACCCCGTACCACTTCACTGCTATACCCTACTCTTCCTCACCAAAGTCTCACTTTACTATCAACTTGATCAGCACTAACTTCTCACAAGATCCAACACCTCTTGTCCTCACACCTTATCTCTTCCTCTTGATCTTCTTATAAACCATTATTACTTGACTAATAGAATACATGATAATACTACATAATCTGTCTTTCTAAACTATATTATGCTGCCTTAAACCTCATATAGTAATACACACTGCCTACTACTGATTTATGGAATGTATATGTAAGCTGATTATAATTCCTTTGTAATAAAATTATTGTGACTTTAATTACAGAGTAACCAATTTGTTATCAAACCCTCCACATTTGTAAAGATAACATAACATTAAATTTATGTGTGCTGTTTTTTTTTTAAATTTATGTGTGCTGGAGTTTTTCTCCCCAGGCCTCCAGTGAAAATGGGAACCTATGACCCAAATGGACTTTTCTGGTAAACAAAGGTTAATAAATAACTTAATATATAAATGTGTACTCAGTGTCACACACTTAGGTGATGGAGGTTGATGGAATCAAACCTGGACTATTGGACCACAGAAAGTAGCTCATTAACAGAAGCTTAATCTTTTGTTCCAGATGCAGGATAGGAAGTATTAGTTCAATAGTTTGGAATTATTCAGGCAGATATGCTTTTGTTGATGAGTACATACTAGCCTGGTGATATAGGTTACAACCAGGTAGTTATATGTACGAGGGAAGCCATTAGATTATAGGGAACTTTCAATGTGACTGTTCAGAAGAAATCTTTTTATGTGGCAAGTTTTAACAATTTTAATCTAAAACTGTGGTTAATGCAATACTGGTTCTCTCCAGATGTTGGAGCGTTACTAATTTTGCATAGTGAGCCTGAAAGTTCTTATGCAGAACCATGCCAAAATCATCAACATATTTTTACATGATTAAATCTTATGCTGTGCCATTCTACCCATGAATCCAGAAGACATCAACGGCAGAATAAGTGTTAGAAACTGTACTGACAATTCACAGCCTACAATGAAAGAGGAAGGGGAACTCACCCTACAAGAGCAAGCACACTGAGGAAGATGAAGTTAGGGTAAACTGAAGTCGCTACAGGTGTGATCACGATGCTAAGTATGTATTAAACACCTTTATTAAAATATCACTTAATACATAGACCCACATACAGTAACAGAAAAGGAAACAAACCACATTACATTTTTTTTGTTTATGTACATTATATATTACTTATGTTTTCTTTCCTTATAACAAATATCAGTTTTCCTACTTTTTAACAACTGCCATTCAGTCCAGCATTATAAAAATTACTCAATACCTACCTTACCTTTAACCTCACACCTCATCATGCACATTATTTTTCATGCACTGTTCCCACAAGTTCTGCTTATTACTATGCAATTTGCTCCTTCCTTTTTCTAAAGATGCCACTTCCAGTTCTTTTATTTTTTTTACAATATTCAGTACTTAAATACAGTTGGTTTCGATTTTGATTTCTATTTTCTAGTAATTGTTTTTATTTTGGCAGTCAGTAGAATTAAACTTAATAAGGCCCTACTATGTCTCGACAATTCAAATCATGTGTTCCATCTCAAAAGAATTATTCCTTAGTTATAGCTATTTGTTTCCCTCAGTATTTCTGATAGAGTACTCTGTAGGGATGTTTTTTTAATCTGCTAACTCATTACACTCCCAAAAACATATTCCCAGTTGTTTCTCTGTTCCTCATCACACCTCCAACATTTGTTGTCTAGCTGAAGAAAATTATTTGATGCCTGCATGAGGTATAAAAATAGCTATGTAAACACTTCTAAGCATAAATCCTAACCTTCCAGACTTTTTTTGCAAACTTGGGAGCCATACTTTTGCCCTGCTATTGTTCCCTTGTAAAACTGCTTTTCCAGTTTTTCCATCCAATCTTTTCTAACCTCCTCTGATCGATTTTTGTAGTTATCAGTCAATATTTTATATGCCCTACTAATTATCCCCCTTTTTAACAGCAGTTTCTGTTCCCAATTTGACTAAAAACTCTGTCAGAGCAGGTCTTTCACTTAAGATTTTATTGTCCATTTCTTTTTTGACTGTACTCTGGTATCACTCCCTGGTAGAGAAGGCAGTCTCAAACCTCCGCTCTTCCTCTTGGCCTCATCTCACTCTATTACCTTTCTCTCTTTAGTTATTTGTTCCCAACACCTTGTACCTTTGCCAGCTTTAACCAATAAATTCCATCTCCGTCTTACTTATTTTCTCTACTCTAGTTACAGTCATTCCTATTGACAATATCTTCTTTCTCCTTTCCCATGTTACCTTAGTTACAGTCATTCCTATTGACAATATCTTCTTTCTCCTTTCCCATGTTACCTTAGTTACAGTCATTCCTATTGATAATATCTTCTTTCTCCTTTCCCATGTTACCTTAGTTACAGTCATTCCTATTGACAATATCTTCTTTCTCCTTTCCCATGTTACCTTAGTTACAGTCATTCCTATTGACAATATCTTCTTTCTCCTTTCCCATGTTAGCTTACTTCTTATGAACACCTTCTTAGGAATATAATATCCTGTGCATAGTTGATATTATTCTTGTTCAGGGTCTACAAAGGTGATAAGCATGTTAGTACAGAAATGGATCCTGAGGGCACTCGTCACAGTACGTTGAGAGAGGCATATCTCAGATGACTGGCTGAGCATTTTACAGCCAGTCTACAACAATAAAATGGATATTCACAACTGTGGGCAGTACAGAGGTTTCAAAATCCTGTCATATTATATGAAAATGCTGGAAAGGGTGACTGATAAATGAATACGTTAAGATGGGAGATGAGCAGTTTTGATACAGATCAAGATGCAGTAAATCTGACAAGATGTTTGCAGTGAAACAGGCAGTGGAGAAGAAGCTGAAGATCAGGAAAGATTTCATCTAGGTATTTCTAAACTTGGAGGAAGTGCATGGCAAGTTCTCAAGAAAGCTGAATTTGCCCCCCTTGCGCTGGTTCAAAGTGCATGAAACATAGGTAGAATTAGTGCAGGTTATGTACATAGAATGAGAAAAGTATGAAGAGTGTTTGGACTCACAGAGGGATTCCCAGTGGGAATGAGTGTGGTGAGGGTTCAGATCTAAGCCCATTCCTGCTCATACTAGTGATCGACTACATCAGCAAAGAGTAGGAAGGGAGAGGTCAGCAAAGATGCCGTATGCAGATGATGTGGCTCTACAAGCAAACTTTGAAGAGGAACTTCAGCAAATGCTAGGAGAGTGGAATGCAAAACTGAAGGCACATGGGATGAAACTGGGTATAGACAAGACAGTCATGGCAGCAAGTGTGGGAAATCAAAGTTGTAAACTGAGATATAAGAGAAAAGAGTGGAGCAAGTTAACAACTTCAAGTATATGGGAGGTATGGTTGAGGAAAAGAGAAGTCTGAATGAGGAGGTCAAAGCTAGACTCAGAGATGCTGCACCCAGCTAGCACAAAGTGTTAGGGATAGTGACTGAAAGAAGAATCCCGGAAAAGTTGAAAAGTGTAATGTACAAAACAGTGCTGTGATGTGTACTTCTGCATGGCACAAAAACCATGGTAGGGAAGACAGAACAGCTGAGGAAGCATGACGTAATGGAGATAAAGTGCATGAGAAAGGTTCTCTATTACGAGATCACAGACACAGTTTGTCAAATGCGTCTTGATCAAACCCGAAAAGGCAAAATAGTGAAGTGTTTTTTCAGTGAATTCTTTCCCTGGGAAAGAATTTGCTTGGCCACTTTCATTACTTTGCCATTTTTGACACTGTAGTGCGATCTCAGAGTTGGTATATTTAAGTAGGGGGGTGTGGAGGGAAGCCCCCCACTTTATGTAATGTTTTAAAGTTTTTTTTTTTTTTTTTTATTTTGGAACAGCGATATGTTTCCTTTGGAAAAAAATCGCTGTTCTGAGGTTTTGACGTTGTAAGCTTTCACTTACATGGGGTCAATTAATTATTGTTCGCTTTTGTAAGCGTGCGATAATATAATATAGACCCCCTGAGAAAGACAATAGGATATATGCTATGGGTCAGACAAAGAAATGAGGACTTCAGAGCAGAAGCCAAAGTTGACCCAGTAACAAAGAAAGTCAAGAACAGATTACAGGGTTCGGTCACATGTGCAGGACAGCAGAAGATGATTTGGCTAAGCACATTTGAGAGAGACTTGAAGAAAACAAGAGGAAACAAGAACATGTAGGAGTAGATGGATGGATTGTTCTAAAAATAACCAGAGGGGAAGTGTGCATGTTGTAGATGTTTTTATTTATTTAATTTTTTTACTTTTTTATTTTTTTCTTCAGAGTGGTAGAAGAAAAATTTGTATTTTTAGTGAGAGTTCTGGAATGTTCTACTCAAATATCAGGAGCTGTTGCAATGTATCCTCAATAAATTATTAGTTTGCCATTTTAGAGGAAGACACATAGAATATTTCTTATATTAATTAACAGAGAACATTGGATTATATACAGCTTCACTGAAGTAATGCTTACTCTCCAGTTTTTGCATTGAATGAAACAGTTTAAATGTTCATTTAAAAAAATCAGTGATGTAACATTTAAATTTTGTAATACTGATAGTAAAATATGCATTGAAATATCTTTGTAAGTGTGTGTACATTAGTGAACAATTAGGAACGTAAGTATTAGAGTTAAGGAGCATTTCAGGAGCATTATTAATAGCAGAGTACCCTTTGGCTATACATTTTGCCTCATGACATCAAGTAAATTTGTATTGCTTAGCAGTAACTGTCTTAGAGCAGGTTAAATATAATTTTAGAGATGAATGCGATAATAATAATTTATTACTTTTTACAGAGTGTGTATTAAAATATAGTACTATGTCACTCACAAGTTTACCCCAGGGATCACTTCAATGGCTCTGCTGGATAGAGGCATAGGGAACTAATCTAAGGGGGCAGCGAAAACCAACACAATTCAGGCTAGGCTTATAAATGCCTTCAGGCAGATAGCCTAGTACCTACCTATGAACCTATGAATGAATGCTGAAGTTAACTGTAGCTATTCTTATTTGAATGTTTTATTAGAATAATCTTAATTTTTTATTATTCCATGTTTGTGCATTTAAATCACTACAGTGTATTCTCATACTTTTTTTATAATTGCTTGAAGGTATAAGAAAAAGACTTTAATTACTAGAGTTAAGGAGCAAGAAATGGACATTATAAAAAAAGTGCCTTATGACTATATATTTTAAAACTTTGCATCAGACAATAGATAATTGCTTAGAAGTAACTCTAATATAATTTAGTAGATGAGTGTTACACTCGGAGTTTATTACTTTTAAAAGAGACTGCCATTTTATTAAAATATGGTAATCTGAGAGCAGCATGAAAGAATGTTGAAATTACCTGGATTTATTTTCTACAGTACTTGTTTTATTAATAAAGTCCTCTAACTTACTCATTTTTAATTGTTCTTTTCTGTTTCAGTGCAATTAGATATTTATGGTGGCTCTCTATTGAAATGTCAGCACTCAAAATGCAGAGTGCTGACAAGCTGAAAAAATAGACCAAAAACCCAGGGAACCCTCTGAACTTATATATACCAACTCCCTAGTCACCATTCCTTATGGAAAAGGGAATATTCTGAGAAATGTCCATCTCAGACGTTTGTATATAAATCTGTTCTTCTGGCCATTAAGTCTCCATGTTTCTTGACTCACTCTAACAGGTCCCAACATTTCAAGATACTTCAAAACATATAGCAAGTATATTATGGAATTTTAAAAAATCTATTATGAATAAAAAACAATCATCTGAGTGTAACTGACATTAGTTTTTTGTTAATATTATGATTATATTATAGATTTATTTGATTTCCAACATAAACAGGAATTTTGTTGAATTAGGGTACTCAACTATCAAATAATCTATATCTATTCATTTAGGTAAATAGTACACATTCAGAGTTCAAAAATTTACAGTTTGATGCTTGTTTCTTCTTTTCTTTTTTTTTTTCACTTACTATTCCACTCATTTTCTTTATTTTATTTCTTGCTTTTCTACCTGATTTTCTTTATATTCTTCTTCCTCCTTCATCTGTTTATATTTGTCTTTCTTTCTTGCTGTTGTCTGACTGAGAAACATCTTAATCAACAGAGAAATATGAGGGGGGATTCAAGAAGGTACAGCAACATGTATGCTTCCATTTACCTGTCAAGGTACCTTTCCCCAATTCAGCAACCACCCTAACACAGTGCTACTCATGTCCTCTAACATAAATACATGCAACATCACAAAGTGCTGAACCCATGGCTGTGCTGAATGTTAATGAGGTTTGCTTGTGGGAGAGATATTAGCTATGTACCCTCTCCCTAGTACCACCTCAAGGAAAATATCTGCATGGCTGACCAACACAAGAAATCACTCAGCCTTGTAAATCAACATGGCTGTCCCTACTTCATCATGGTACTGAACATGGCCGAAAGTCCATGTTCAACCACTTTCTGTGAATATAGTTGAGGGGAACCAGCAGACCACTGGGGCATTCTCTTGAGTGCTTTAATGGCATCAACAGCAGCATGGGGATTGGTGGATGGGAAAGTACCAATAGACACCAGGGAATACTCTTAAGTGCCATAAATGGCACAAATGACAATATGAGCATCAGGAGTGGGGGCATGCACTAGACCACCAGGAAATACTCATAATTGCCATAATGGCACCATCCTTATGGAATTGGGGGAGGAATGCACTAGCCATTGGGGCATAATTGATAAGAGACATAACAGCAGTTCAAAAACTACACGCTGGAAGCAAAAAAGGGAGAGTAAACAGATTAGGGACTGGTGTGTGTGTGTGTGTGTGTGTGTGTGTGTGTGTGTGTGTGTGTGTACTTGTTTGTGTGGGCGAGCAAAGATCTGCATGTCGTGATAGTAAATGCTATTCAGAGACATGCAAATTAGTCGATAATGAGGTCATACCTCATCATGGCTAACATGTCTCTGAATTGCAAATGGGGATATTGTGAGGTGGGAGCTATTTTTAGCACTTTAATGAAATTCTGGGATGGCATTTCTTGTATTGTCTCCATTATTCTATTGTTTTATATGATGGAAATCTCTCATGTACTCAATACTCTCCTTCTGTACAAACAAAACATGAATTCTGCTTACAAAGAGAATCCAGTTTGAATCCTAGGTACAGAGGAGTTATCATTATAGAATGTGTTTAATGACATTTCATCAGTTCATAGCTAGTTGTTAGGCTTGCAATCCAGGAGACCATTACAGAGCCTAACCCAAATTCTCAATAGTCCCAAAGCACTGTCTAGATAAGTGACTAGCTCAAGGTTTCACAGTAGGTAAATGGAGGCTGAGGGTATTAAACCCTGTACCACAAAAAGTAGCTCATTAACAATGCATGACCATAATCTATGTGCTGGCTAGAGATCTATATATGGTTAGTACAGATTATCAGTTTTATACTAGTGGAATAGCTAGTATAAATTGAATTCTCAGGCTTTCTACAGTAACAATGTATGTTTGTATCTAGGCTGATGGAAACTCTAACTTGCATTCTTTCCTTACCCTCTTTATAATCTTATAAAGCACACCCCATGTGTTATAAAATCTCCAAATGATGATTGGTTATCAAAATAAAAATAGCCTCTATTTTAGAGGATGTAAATTCAAACTACTTTGAATAGTTAGCAAATAATTTAAACCTGATGGAACATTTGACATCAAAGTCAATTGCCAGTATAATACCATTGCTTCTAAAATACTACCAGAATCACTCTCTAAATTATAAACTCACTTTTTCAATTGGCAAGAAAATGAGTTCTTGAAGTTTTCACAAAATATGTAGTATTTAGCAAGTGCATTATTCACATTGTGATGTTTTATTCCATAAAGATGGCGGTTCATTTTTCTGAAATTTTTAATACATTTTCCAGCAAATAGCTATCCCAAAAAGAACACATTGCCAAATAAATAATACACCTTCTATTACAAGTGGAAAATTTGGGGAGCTGTTAACAAATTTACAGTGTCAGTAGATTCTACAAACTACTTTTTTCTGTCTTGCAATATAGCATTTTGTCTGTCAGAATGATTCAATAAACTTTAAATGTAGCATCCCTTTTTTGTTAACAAATTGAGGTTTTTCACCTCTAGTACTCATTAAATAGTGTTTGCCCTCACTGTGTCAAACCATTACTTATTATTATCTTTATAATAGCAATCTACAGTGAAGGCCAAACAAAGTTCAGTGTTTATTTTTAACTAAGACACCCTTATTCTTTACCATTACGTGTTTAAAATAGGTATATTTAGTGTCTCTGTTTTCTTTAACCTCATCCCACACCTCAGCAACAAATCTAACAAAGACCCCAGCCTCTGCTCTTTTTAAAGAACAGCAGCACTTAAAGATTTTATTTATAAATTATTCTTGAAAAACTAAACTAGACTTATTCGCCCAGATAAAGTTTTTTCCTTTAGGTGAGAAAAACTTCAGAAAACATTGTGAGAGTTTTCTTGCCAAATAGGTAATCTTGCAAGAGTACTCTGGGCAGAATTTTAATTGCCTTAGACTCAGAAAAAAAAACCAACGATGCCATTAGCTGTACATCTTATTTAGTTATTTACCATTTGTTGTCCGGGAAAGTCCAACTACGACAAAGCCTATTTTCAGGGCAGGCCCAGGGAAAAACACTCCAGACACATGTCTTTAGAATGTGGGAGGAAACCAGAGCACCCAGAGGAAACCCGCACAAATGCAGGAGGACATACAGACTCTGCACAAAAGGCACCACAGCTGAGAATTGAACAGGAGAATGTCTTGCTGTGAGGCAACAATGTTAACTGCTGCACCACTGCGCCACTGAATATAAATATATTAAAAACTTAATGAAATGCCAAACATAATGTAAAGAGTTAATATTTTCTTTATGTAAAATATGTATTTGATATTTATTAAAAAGTTTCTGTGTCTCTGGGTTAATTTGTCAGTTGAGGCACAAAACAAGGTTGTCCACCCTCCCACCCGTCCTCCCCCCTCCTCTTCACATCAACTATCAAACCATGCATAAAGAAGTAGGGAAATTAATTTTAACTAGGATTTGATTATTTGCATGAAAATGGAAAGCAGCAAGTAGGTAAAAGAGTATCAGCTTGTTTTAGAGATGCTCCGTGTTCCAAAAGCAATGTGGTGATTTATGTAGCTCTTACTATTAATATTTTTAGAAATCTTCATGAGGTTTTTTGACAGTCTGTGCTGCTTTCTCAACTTGACCATTAGAATAAACTTACAACTAGAAGTAGTCTGTTGAAACTTCCATTTTTGTAAAGCTCACTTGAGTGGCATTTGTGAAAACTGTGGGCCATTATTTTACATTTAAAAATATATATTTCAGTTCATGGACACATCTCTACCTGTAATATCTGTTACATTCTCAGTCTCAAGAAATGTGAATAATAGCACATATCAGATATATACAGTCTTGATAATGAATCAGATGTGTTCCAGCCTTAACCCATAATCTTCCCAGAACTGAATATGAAGCTATGTCTTTTCTTTGATTTTTACTGAGAAATGATTTACATGCAGCAAAGCTCTAAACTACTTGCTCTATTTTCACACTCATGCCTGGTCATTATAAAACATCACAACCTGTGAACTATTTGCTATCATTTCTCTTCTTAACTGATATGGTAGTATCAGTTTATCAACCCTGAATTTCAAATCTGGTATGTAATTAATCACTTTCTAAATTAAAGTATGGCTGTATTTCTTTCATCGTGGCAGTTTATGTTCTGGCCAAACTGTCAGAGGTACTTCTTGAATCATTTGTATCTTGGGATCACACTCGATGAATTGTTAAATTCTGCAAGCTTTCTTTCAGTCGCAGACAGATGCAGAATTATGCTAATACTTTGCAGTTAGTTTCAAATTCATCATTAAAAAAGTCTTCTTTCTGACTGCCAAATAAGAAAGACTCGGCATATCTGCTGTATGCATATCTTTTCTTGAATTATATTTCATACCTAATTTATATTTGTATTAATGCAAATGCATTCTTTGCAGACTTGGTAATGCCTTGTGCAGTAACATAAATGTACTTTGTGATTGTTTTTGGTCATTTCTGCTATCAGGTTTCCAATGAATGCATGCATAGGGATTTTCAAATTACACACTAGGCCAAACGACTTTTTTTTTTTCAATAATCACTTTGGACCTACGCACATCTGATTTAATTTCTTCCAGAATCATTGTACTACTGCCTTTCTGGTTTGCAACTATTTGTAGTATGACTGACTTATCAAAATATTTCAGAATAGCTGCTTCTGTGATCAACTGTTTAAGCAATCCAAAGCTGTTTTCTCATTCTGAATGGTGGTGCCATTCCATGCTTTGTGCCAATGACTCCATTTATTCCATATTTACTTGTGACATAGTCAGAATAAATTTTGAAAAATACTTTATCATACCGAAAATGTATTAATATTTTATGTATCCTCTTGATGAAGCATTTGAGCTGATGCTTTGACTTTATCATCATCCAGGCTCAAGCCATATGAAGTTAATACAAAACCAATATATCTGATCTCTTGTTATTCTGATTTTACACTTGCTTTTGTTCAGACTGAAGTGGAACTCCCTCACTCCCTTCAGCAAATTCCTCATTCTCATATCATGCTCTTATTTGGTTTAACTACATACCAGTATGAGAACAATAATATTAATGACAGTCATACCTTTTAACCATTACCGAAACAACTCTAGAAATGACTTTGTATGTTGACAGAATAACTGGGCATTTAAAAGATCTAGTTTTCCCCATAGGTGAATTAAAAGTACACAACTCAGAACTTTTCTCATCAAGCTTAATATTCTGAAATTCCTGCCTAACATCTTGCACAAACATATGTTTCACTCTTGAAATAGCTGAAACTACCTATTCAAATGTGCAATGTCAATACTTCTCTCATTTTATAGCTTTATTAAGATCTTGCAGATCAATGCAGATGCAACATATTTCAGGCTTTACAACAGTTAATATGATGATCACATATTCGTTTGGCTCAGACATACAATTTCTGGTATTCAGAAGAAACAAAATAAGACCAAGTATTAAGTGTTGTCAGTTCTTTCAACTTTACTTTCATATTGCATAGGATTACATAGGCAAACCAAATCATATGATACAAATGCAAAGGTCTAAAAGAGGTTAAAGTACCAATAACTTGAATATATATCTAAAGAATGTAGTAGACACAGTTGCTATAATGGTTACTGTCTTCATTTCTAATGCTCAAGGTACAAGGTTTGCGCCAGACCTCTGACCTATGCCTGTGTGGAGTTTATATGTTTTCCCCGAGTCTCTTTGTGGTATACCCCCCCAAAAAAACTGGGTGTTTCTACTTCAGACTCATCCAATATTGAAAAGAGTCATGAGCAGTAGAACAAACACTAGGTGGTGCCTATCAGGGGAATAGTTGTGCAAACAAAACTCATTAGGCATTAACTGTAGTGCGCAGTATCCTCTAAATGGGAGGACATGGATCACAGACCACAGCATGTCAAGACTATCAAATTAATGGTGTGAAAACCTGTTTCAAAGTGATTTAATCACATTGACTAATGCTGCCAAAAATTTGCATTCTGATAATAACTGGATTGAGGACCTGACCTATACTAGAGACCCATGCAAAAAGCATGTGTGCATACATAAAGCTCAGCTGGCCAGGGTCAGTAAGATAATGAATGATGTCCAATTAACTGGGATTGCTATATTGAGTGAAAGCTGGATGCAAAAACAATCAAGATGCCAAACACGATCAAAGATTACTACACGCAATATTGGTTCAAAACAGGTTTACTGACAGGATATAGTTTAGTAGTGGATGATATGATGGTAAGGAGGAGGCAGGACAACCTGTGTATCCAGAAGACAAGATGGAAGGTAAATGCACTAAACCCACTTAGCCTGGGTTCCAGAATATACTACTCCAGTGAGGACAAACTCAAAATGATGTGGGAATTGTGGTGAAGGAGAGTCTTCAGAAGAGAGAGAGAGTGATGTCATCAGAATTAATGATAGACTCATAGCAATCAGAACCAGACCCCAGTGTAAGATAGGCTGAGATTATGAATACTGCCCTATGTACCACAGCAGGGTTATGATAGCAAGGAAAATACTGAATTCCAACAGCAGTTGCAGGACAATATGAAATGATATTAATAAGGGGGATCTTAATGCTCATAGTAGGGCAGACAGCGAGCCAGACAGAACAAGATGCAAGAACTGCCTGGATCTACATAGGTGGAGCAACAAGAATAATGAAGGAGAGGCCATCATTTTAGACTATTGTCTGACAAATGGCTTGCTGGTGGCCAACACATAGTTCAGCAAAAGACACAACCTCAAGATCACAAACAAAAGTAGCCATCATGCAACTCATGTAGACTTCCTCCTTGTAAGGAAAGGGCATTGGGTTAGGGTCAGAGTTTGTAAAGTCATTCCATATGAAATAGTCAGCCAACCTCAAAACAATTGTTGGCAACAATGAATTACAAGCAATGTTCATAGAAGGCTCTAGAGTCAACAGAGACTAGGAAGACCTGGAAATTCATTGCAGCAAAAGCACAAAAGTTCAAGGAAACACTCAGGACTATAGTACCTCAGTAAGAAGAGGAAATAGGTGGAGCTGAAGGAGAATGGTAGCATCTTTAAACAGCATGCATGAGGACTGTGAGAAAAATATGAGCCAGATATGGAAATAAGAGACATAAGGAATGCTGGTAGTAGAACGCAGATGTCCAAGAAGTTATCAAAAGAAAGAAGTTGTGCAGGAAAAATTGTGAGATAGAAAAGATAGCTAAGGCTAAGAAAGACACTCTGACCAAATTCTGGAAAGTTACTCAGCAAATGACACAAAGAAACTATCAGATTACAAGGCAAAGACAAAAAGGTAATTATCATCAGTCACCCGTCATAAGGGATACCAGCAGCAACCTGCTCACAAGTGCAAAAGAAATCAAAGGCAGGTGGAAGGTGTACTTCTAGAAGCTTCTAAATAAAGAAAACCCCACAGAAACTGCAATGCCCCCAGACACAACCTACAATGAAAGAAGAAAGAAAGGAGCCCACCCTAAAAGTAAGAACAGCACTGAGGGAAATTAAGTCAAGGAAGCAGCTGACTCAGATGAGGTCACAGAAGATTTGATCAAGGTGTTGGGTGGGATAGGAGAGAAATGGTTCCTGAGGGTACTCACAGCAATATGGTGGGAAAGGTGTATCTTAGATGCCTGGAGAATAAGCATACTCATGTCAGTGTACAAGAGCAAAGGGAACATCCAGAACTGTGGGCATTATAGAGGTATCATGCTCTTCTTATACTACATGAAAATACTAAAGAGGGTGACTGATAAATGAATACACAGAGTAGTAGAAAGTAAGATGGAGATAATAAAATGGGAGATTAGCAGCTTGGATTCAGATCAGGATACAACACAACTGCCCCAATGTTTGCAATGAGATACAAAGTTGAGAATAAGCTTGACATGTGTAAAGAGTCAACTGCCAACTGTCTGTTCCTAGACTTGTTAAACGCATATGATAAGGTCCCTAGAAAGCTGATTTGGGCAGTCCTGCAATGGTTTAATTTCCAGAAACATTGGTAGACTTAGTCCAGGCTATGTACAATGACCCAATGACAAAAGTATGAACAGTGTTCAGACTCACAAATAGGTTCCCAGTGGGAGTAAGTATGTATCAGTGTTCATCCCTGAGCTCACTGCTGTTTATACTTGTAATGGACTACATTAGCAAAGAGATTGGAGAGCACATATTAAAAAAACAATGTGGCATTACAAGCAGACTCTGAACATGAACTTCAGCAAATGATAGGGAAATGGAATTCAAAAATAAAACACATGGGATGAAACAGAGTACAGAAAAGACAGTTGACATGGCAGCAAGTGGTGGAAATCAGAAAAAGCTGAAAACTGAGACAGAAGGTAAAATAGTGAAACAGGGTAACAGCTGCAAGTATTTGGGATGAGTGATTGAGGAGAAAAGAGGTTTGAATGGGGATGTCGAAGCTAGAATCAGAGGGTCTGCAGCCAACAGGTGCAGAGTGTCAGGGGTAGTGTGTGACAGAGGAATGTCAAAGAAGATGAAAACTGAGTTGTACAAAACAGTGGTGTGACCAGTAATATTGTATGGTACAGAATGCTGGACAGTGAAAGCACAGCAGCTGAGGAAGTTAGAAGCAATGCAGATGAAGTATCTGAGATGGGCAGTAGGAGGCATGCTGTGGGATAGAGAAGGAAGGGGCACAACATAGCAGAAGTCCAAGTAGCTCCAATTGCACAGAAGGCCAAAGAGAATAAATTATAGTAGTTTTGGCATATGTCCAGGAAAGTAGAAAACAATATGGTGAAGAAGATTTGGCAGCGACATGAAGAAGGCAACAGGAAACAAAGATGTCCGGCAAAGAAATAGATGGACTGTGTGAGAAAACCTACAATAGTTAGCCATGACAATCGAAGAAGGTAGGAGAGGGACAATGAGACAAGAAAGATACTGACAGTTGGCATGACAACCCAACTCCATGTAGAAAATGGAAAAGGGGAGTTGATGATGATGATGATGATGGTGATGATGGTGATGGTGATGAACTGCAGAATTTACATGAGGAAAGAAATATAGTAGCAGCAAATTAAAAAGTCAAGCAACTTCAGAACTGGGCTGAAAAATTGAGAGACATAAAGGAGAACATTTGATTAATCTAAAACAGTAGTCAGCAAGAACATAAGGCTATGTAGAGTTGAATTAAATGATCTAGATTGATTAAAATTTATAATCTTTAGGTGTGTAATAAAACACAGACTGAAATACAATATTGCGGTCACTGGCAATATTGCAGTCAAAACTATTGAATCTTGGACTATCAGTTATAGTAATTTAAATAATAGTGTTTTCAAGCCAGCATACTTATTATATTTTGAGTAATACAACAGTAGGATAATAATCCAGCTTTCTTATCACAATACTTACTCTGTGTTAAGCCATTCAGGTAAATGCATCACACTAGTCCAAAATCCTAACTAGAATGAACATTGAGGATTTATCATAGCAGTAAATAGCAGTGCCTGAAGCCATGAAACAGAAAACATTACCAGTGTGGATTTAAAGATTGTATATGTTGTGTTTTTTAGTGTAATATGCATGAAACATTGTGGAACTCATACCAGGATCAAAGGATGCAGATCATTTGCTTTTATGACCTTTATTTACTAAGCAATATCAATCAGCAAAGGCAAGGTTCTAAGCCCAGAACTGGTCACGTTAACCAATTCATATGCAATAAATAAATAAATACTGTAGACTTATGCCATCCAAAATATCTTTAACAGAATACAATGCTTTCATCTCACAGTCATAAAAGGTTTCATCAGAGTGAAATTAAACACCAAGCTTTAATTATTTATGGTGCAAAAAAAGGTACATGAATGATGGTCATTATGCTGCATCATTATTTAAATTAAATTCAAATATAATTACAACAAAACCTAACTTAAATCATAAGGCTATACCTCATTCCACATATTTCGAACCCAAAATGAGGTCAGGAAGACTAAGGGTGGTGGAGTCTATCTTTATTAAGGACAGGCACACCTCCAGACTGGTTTTCTAGTAAGACACACTGGAACTACTCCAGGTGCAACTAGCAGTTGGCAAGACACCCATCCAAGTTATAGCTAGCTATAGACCCCCTCCATGACTCAGGACACCCACTCCTCATACCTGGACCTACTTCACTCCATCAAGGTACCCTCTAACAGCCTGATCCTTGGTGACGTCAACTACCCCACCATAGACTGGATGAACTATTCTTGCACTAATGCACTCTCTCTCAATGATTCCTGGGCTTCATCAGTGCTAATACACTAGACCAGCTCGTCTCAACCCTCACAAGGGGAGATAACATTCTAGACTTGGTTCTTGCCAACATGGGTGACCACTGTACCTTTCCCATAGTATGTTCTTCCCTGGCGAGATCTGATCATTGGATTGTCTCATTCAAAATTGCTATCCCACCCAACTCCCCCCAGATATAATCAAGCTAAAAAGCTTCTCAAAAGCTGACTATAACCTCCTAAGGGAGAATATCTGCAGCTTCACACCACTGCCCCCCTCAGAGGATGCAGACAACTTTGCTGAACAGTACACCAGTTTAGTATATAAGCACCTGTACAACTGCATGGACTCAGCCATACCCAATAGAACTAAAACCTGCTCCTCAAGGAAACACAAACCTGTTTGATGGACATCCTCTTATCAACAGGCTTTACAACAAAAGAAAGAAACTGTTGTCCAAGGGTAAAAAGGAACAAATTCCAAACTGAAAAAAACTTCCTCCTTAGCCTCAACAAGCAAATTAGATCACTAGTGAAAATCTCCAAGGCCAATTATGAATCAAAACTAGCCTCCAAAACAAAGAGAAACCATAAAGTCTTCTTCAGTTATGTCAGGAACCTCCATGGCAAAGCAGAGGATTTTTCCTGAATTAATACTTAACAGTATCACTTACATTGATCCTGTTGACTTAGCCAACCTGCTACCAAATAGGTTCAGCGCACACTTCACCCACACTGTCCACCCCAAAGGCCCTTTTGACATCCCTGATAATTATCCCACACCTCACATCTCTGTAGATCAAGTGTTGCAGACCCTATCTAAGGCAAAGAATATAGCTTCCATGGGACATGATAGTATTCCAGGATGTATTCTGCACCATCTCCAGCAAGAACTGGCTTCACCATTGAACACCCTATTCAACCACAGGCTTCATTCCAGCAGAGTGGACAACTGCAATTGTCATCTCCTTGCACAAAGGAGGTGTCACAACTGACCATAGAAACTATTGCCCCATTAGCTTGACAAGTCTGATCTGTAAAGCCATGGAGCATATTATTACGGATCTCATAAACAAGAACATAGGCACTCTCCAAGCACTTGACCCCACCCATTTTGGATTCATCAAGGGCAGATCTGGCCTGCTGATTCTGGTTGACTTCTTTGAGACTGTCACCAAGGCCCTTGATGAGGGAAAGTCAGTGCATACAGCTTACCATGACTTGGCCAAGGCCTTTGACACAATCCTCTACTCAGGCATCATCGAAAAGCTAACACAACTTAGTGTAAATCCCTAACTCATCAGGTGGGTTGCCACTGACAGGACCCTTAAAGTCAAAATAGGCACCTCCACCTCTGATAGCAGACCTGTCACCAGTGGCATTCCCCAAGGATCTGTCCTGGGACCCTCTACTGTTTGGCATCTATTTCTCAGAGGTCCAGACAAAGACAAAAGGCCTGTGGCTGACCAAGTTTGCAGATGACTGTAAGTTGGGTGCTGTCACTGACTCCCCAGAAGATGTTAATATGTTCATAGGTAAGAACTAGGCTATCAGCCCTGGGGCCTATACAAGCCCAGCCAAAAAGGTACCATGGCTTTTGACACCCAAGAAAATTATTTTCCTGTGCCACTGTCGATCAGAGCCACAAAGGTGATCCCCAGGGTGAATTTCCTATTTCCCATCCAATCATAAAGATTTTTCTTGAAGAGTGCTAATGAGGAGCTTTGTTTGATATAGATAGGTAGTTTATTCCAGACTATGGGAAGTCTCTGGGACAGGAATCTATCCCTCCGGCATGTTCTGTTTATTGTGGTGACAAGGTTTAGGTCCCTAGAGCATGTAACTTGGAGGGATTGGGATTTCTTTAAGTGGAGCATGTCCAACAGCTCTGGGTTTGACATAGCTTTGTATGTTAGACAGAGATCACCTCTGAGTAGGTGATATGCGATGGAGTAAACCTGGAGTTTTTTGAGACGGTCTGTGTAGGGCATCTGTTTGAGGCCGGTAATCCTCTTTGTGAGGTATTTTTTGTGGCCTTTCCAGTTGTTGTAGATGTCTTGTGAGGTACATACCAAAAGGGGTGTTGTACTCTATAATGGGACTAATGAGTGATGAGTAGAGGGGAACAATGACCCCTTTTTTTCTGGATGAGAAACCTTTTGTAATGAGGTGTGCCACATCGAAGGATTTTCTGACTACTGTGGTGATGTGATTATCAAAGTAGAGACTACTGTCCACCTGTGTCCCAAGGTCTCTTATCACACTTTCAGTGTTAAGTATACTACCGCCTATGTTGTAGTTCATGGGTGCAGAGTTTTTACCAAAGGGGATGACAATGCACTTTTTGGCATTGAGCTTGAGGCCATGGCTTTAACACCAGGCATCTGTCTCAGTGAGGCCCTTTTGTAGGATGTCCACATCGTTAGGAGTTTCGATTATGGCTCCTAGTTTGCAGTCATCTGTGAACTTCATTAGTCAAAGACTTTCTCTGTTAGCCTGTACGTCAGAGAAGTAGATACCAAACAGGAGAGGACCCAGGACTGAACCCTGTGGTACTCCACTTGTCACTGGTCTGAAGTCAGATTTGGAGTCTGCTTCTTTCACAGTGTGGGTTCTGTCAGTGAGCCAGTTGGCAACCCATCTTGTGACATAGGGATTTATACCTAGTTTAGTGAGTTTATCTATAATTCCAGAGTGGGGGATGGTGTCGAAAGCCTTGGCAAGATCTAGAGAGGTTGTGTGAACCACCTTACCTTTGTCTACGGCTTTGGTGACTGCTTCAAAGAAGTCTATCAGGTTTAGGAGACATGATCTGCATTTACAAACCCAAACTGGGTGGGGTCCAGAGTTTGGAGATTACCAATGTCTTTGTTTATAAGTTCCATGATAATACATTCCATGGCCTTGCAGACCAGGCTCATCAGGCTAATGGGGCGGTAGTTCACGGGGTCTGTGGTGGCTCCCCCCTTGTGGAATGGGATAACCATCGCTGTGTGCCATTCAGCAGGCACAAAGCCTGAGGTGAGGCTATGATTGAACATGATACTTAGGTGGGGTGCCAGTTCGTTCTGTAGTTCGTGTAGAACACAGCCTGGGATGTTGTCTGGTCCCATGGATGCTGTGTTCTTGGCTTTGGAGAGTGTGTTTTTTACCTGTGCAGCCTTGATTACAGGAACTTTGCATTCTTCTGGTATAGAGATGGGCTCTTTAGGGGGTGAGAGGGGGGTAAAGTTAGCACTGAACCTATCTGCCAGGATGTTGGCAATATCAGTTGGGTCTGTATATTTAGTGCCATTGAGCTGTAACTCAGAGCAGATCTGAGTGTTGCCATTGAGATCCTTGACATAGCTATAGAATGCTTTGTGGCTGTCTTTAGACTCAGTGGTGATTTTGTTTTCGTAACTAGCTTTGGAGAATTTTATCAGGGATCGCAGCTTCTTACTGAGACTAACCAGGGAGCTCCTCCACTCATGGGATTTTACTCTCTTTTACAACAGTTTCTTCCTTATGTTGTACAGTTTGTTTATTGCAGGGGACCACCAGATTGGCTTCCTTTTTTTGGAGGATAGCATCTTGGTTCTGTTTGGGATAGCACGATCCATGCACTCATGTAAGTGCTTATAAAGTGCAATTGTGTAGGATTCAGTAGTCATAACTGTATTGTCCATCTGCATGGGTGTTATGAAGTTCACCACTTTTGTCTTAAGAAGCATGAAGTTGGCTTTGGAGAAATTATTTACCATGGTTTCCTTAATGGGGGGTGGGGCAGGATATGGATATCTAGGGTAATTAGCTTATGGTCGGATCGGACCAATGAGGTGTTGACTTCAGGTGTGGAACACCGGTCACTCATGTTGGTAATGACTAGATCTAGGATATTGTTGCCCCTGGTGGGGGTGTGGATAAGTTGATCCAGGGCATTGGAGTTTATGAATTCCAGAAAGTGTTGATGAAAGGAGTTGGTACATGAGTAGTTTTCCCAGTTAATGGTGGGGTAGTTGAAATCACCCATTATTAGGGTGTTTGGTTGAACCCTAATATTTTCCAGTACATCAAGAAAAGAGGAGTGGGAATCCTGGGGCATGGTAGGTGATCTGTAGCAAGCTACAGTTTGGATTGCAGTTTTGCCCAGAGTTAGTTGCACTTGGATAACCTTGGCTGCATTATTCTGAGCAACTAGCCTGGAGGTGTGGATATCCTTAATGAATATGGACACAACTCCACCTTTGGTGTTCCTGTCCAGGTTACATGGCCGAAAAGTGTGGTATGAGTTATAGCCTGGTAGTGCAGGGGTGCTCTCTGGAGCCTTGAACCAGGTCTCAGTCACTGCACAGATATCGATGTTCTCCATTTTATGGAGTGCCTCGAGTGAGTGCATTTTGAGATTTAGACTTCTAGCATTGAGTAGCATCACCCTCAGTTTTTGCTTGCCTGTTCCTGTTATGGTGGTGAATTTGTCATTTGAACCTTGCCTAAAAAAGGTACTATAGGGGTGGCAAGAACCTTAGCCAGTATCCGGAATCCCAGGGGTGACAGGTGCAGGCCATCTCTGGCAAAGCATCGTGGTCTGTCGACCATGTCATCCCAGGCAGACAGATACTGGATCCCTTTAGAATGGCACCAGAAGCTTAGCCAATTGTTGAAGTCAATCATTTTGTCCTTGTACTGTGGCATCATTCTGGATGATGGCAGAATGCTACTCAGGGCTAGGGTCATACCTGCCTGGGCTACAAGATTGGAGAGCTCTTCCATGTCTCTTTTCATGTAGTCCAGGGAGGTACGTCTTAGGTCGTTCACACCAACATGGACAATGACAGAGTCATATTTGTACTTGTTGTGGAGTGACCTGAGTGCGTGGGTTATGTGGTGGATCCTGGCACCTGACAGGCAGCTGACAGTAACTTTCTCCTTGTTTAGCTTGGTGAGTGGGACATCAGTCTGCCTGACTGTAGAGTCACCTATGACTACTGTGTTGGGTACGTTGTTTTGCCTTATTGGCTGTGCTTGAGTGGTACACTGAGTCTGCGGGCTATGTGTCATTTGGGTTGTGTTGGGGGGTGGAGGTTGCTTGCATTTCTGCTTTGGAGGTCTCTGTTGCTTGAGAATATTATTATTGAGAGCTTCTGCAAATGTTTTTGTGTATCTATGTGTGGATTTTGGTGGTGTAGATTTAGTGAGACTATGTGATGATTGTGGTATGGTGCAAGTGTTTACTTTCTCCTCTTGACTGTCAAGTTCAGTCTTGATTGGAGAGAGCTTTACCTCCAGTTTGGCTAGATAAGTGCATCTCTCAGAGGTTGTAGTGTTGGGTGGTAGGAGGAGAGGGTTGCCTGTGTACATGAGGCAATTTCTACATTGCCCCAAGATGCCCAGATTCATCAGATAGACAGGAGAGAACAATGGGAGGTGACCGTTGGACATGCCTGAATAAAAAACTATTATCCTCTAGATAAGTGAGGAAAGTGAGTACAAAAGCTGTTTTTCTCTAAGCAAGTGAGGAAAGTAAGTACCAAAACTGTTTTCCTCTAGGTAATGAGGAAGTTTGAGCTGTAGTAATTAGTAGGTTATTTAGTGCTTACAAATTCTGAACAAGTGCTGATCATGAATAAGCAAATTCAAGTGCTAAAACTAAGAATCTGTATCTGGACTAAACTAGTTACAGGAAAGGGGGGAAACAAGTTCAAATACGGGATCAGAAAGTTGAGAGAGATAGAAAAACTGCCCAAACGGCCAATAACTACAATATCTGGGCTAGAACCACTCCTTATGTGGTAGATAGGTTACCTAGTGCTTACCTCTCCCACTGATAAGCTAAAAGGCTTCCCTCCAGCACAGAAAGATTGGGGAGGCTCAGATGCTTACATACAGTCCTGGATACAGCAAATCTGAATCTGGACTATACTAGTTACAGGAAATGTATATATATATATATATATATATATATATATATATATATATTTTTTTTTTTTTTTTTTTTTTTTAACATACTGCAAAAGGGCCACACAGCAACTAATGACTGGTGCCAAAGTCATGGCCTTAAGCTAAATGCAAAAAAATGCATCATCATGCCATTCAGCAAAAACACGGCCCCTACTGATTACCACATCAATGGCAACCCCCTCAGCACACAGCCTGTGGTGAAAGACCAGGGCACTCAGGTTGATAATGACCTCACATTCGACCATCATGTAGCGGCAGTGGTCAGAAAAGCAGCATTTTGCTTGGTTCATCTCATAAGTAAAGGGATTGCATCCAGAAAGCAGGAGGCTATTACCTCTCTATATTCCTCCCTCATTAGACCAATAATTAAGCATAATGCCCCATTTGGGATGTACCTCTCCAAACATCTGCATCAATTGGAAAGGCCACTGAAATACCTCACAAAGAGAATCCATGGCCTTCAACACCTGTCCTATGTGGACAGGCTCAAATTACTATCATTCTACTCGGTATCATAAAGATTGCTCATGGTGATCTGTGTCTTGCCTACAAGGCAATCTCAGACCCTGCCCTACTAAAGTTGTTCCATATCCGTAAGTCTAACTCCTCACACACTACCCGCTCAAAACCCTGTGTTCCTCATTGACAGGGGTAACAGGTGCTGACTGAAGTTTCTTTTTGGGGATAAACTCTTGGCTAGAGTTGTAAGGGTCCCAGTGCCATTAGCCTAGTAACCTCCTATGATCATATGATCCTATAAAATGTTAGTTCAGTAATCTTACTTATGTTGAAACCAACACCTGTGATAATGGTAAAGTTTAGTAACATGCATCTTCAATCCACACTTCATGGCTATACTGCCTTTAAGCCCTTGATTTTCACCAACATTTAATCTATTTTTTTACAATAATTCTCAATACTCAGTTAAGTTCTCCCAGTAAATATCAACTAACAAAATGCTACAAAAGAAACAAGGATTTAGTGCTAATGAGTTGCAGATAAGATCTAGAATTAATAAGAACATCAGGCAGTGTCTGTTTATACAAGGGTATTAAGTATTAATGTCAAGCAATGCAGGACCAAAGAGATCAACAACATGGTATCTTTGGATCTTTGGTAGATTGCATATATTTCTGTGTTATCATCCAAATATTTTGGAAATAAATAAGGCACTGGTTTCAGGCAAAGCCACACTGATTACACAATTTCCATAGTGGCCATAAGATTGTAAAGGTATTTGATTAAGTTGCTCAAATAGCAACATTAATTTCACTAGGCACTTATACTTTTTTAAGACAACAGATATAGCATTTTGTGTATATGCGATAAAAAAACACTTTTTAACTTCAGATCATCCAGAAACCCCCTGCATTTATTTAATAAACATGAAATTTGGGTAAAATATTTGTAAGAATGAATTTGTGTTGCGAAGTATTATACATTCTAATTTGAAAAAAATGATGTCACTATTAAGCAAATATCAAAATGTTGCCTGCACCTTTGCACTGCCAAAGTATGATGTTTCTCTCTCTCTGCTAAAGCTTGAGATATTCAAGTGGCAGCGTTTTTTATCCAAGAAGAAGAACAACATTGCACTTTGCAGCACCAAAAGGCAAACTTTAACTGGTGCTCTGCATCTGGTACTGAAAATCGGCCACCTACTGCTTCTCTTGTCTAAAATATTTTTTCATTCATCACAACTGCTCAGTGATTTTAATGTAAAAGAAAAAAGAAAGCCAAAAATACATCCTACAGGCTTTGTGGAGAATTTACCTTAAATAAAATGATTATAATGTAAGTAAAATAAAGGTATGTCTAGCAAGGTACTCATATTTTATAAAATAACAGGCAAACAAAATGCTATTTGATTGTATGGTCTACACCTTATGACTCTGCTGCCTGTTACTCTGAATGTAATGTTAAACATCATCATTACTGTTTGATGAGTCCAATCAAAAATGGTTCCTAATTATCCGTATGTCATTATTTGCATTTCATCTCACTTTTCTGGTTATAATGTGGAACGATAGTTTCTAAACCACTGCAAAATCTTAATTTCATAAACACTAATAACAGAAATGCTTCTCCTATTTTCAAGTGCTTTAATATGTCTTGACAGAGTATCACTCTATCTTAATTTGTCTAACAACTAATACAAACTAGGCCGTCCCAATAACATACCTATCTATAATCCTAAACCTGCTGATGTATCTGCTGCTGCGTGTGGTTGCAGCAGCTCATTTTACGACTGTGATGTTCATACCATGCAGACCTATCAAGACACTAGTACAGAGGGCAGGAATAGAAGGAGGGAGAGGAGAAGGAAAGAGGGACGGTCCAGCAATGGTCAATATGGTCCAGCAATGGTCAATATCATCAGGGCTGATGTCTTATGGGCCTAACTTTGCAGGACATCATATACAGAATGAGTCCAAATAACTGCAGAAGAAGATAGATGAAAAGGCAAGCCTTGGTGTTGGTTCACGGAACATTTTAGCCATTTACAGACTATATTCGGTGTTTTGTTCTGTCTTTAAACTTGTTGGCTGCACTACTTGCTCTAATTCCATAATTACTTATTAAACTGCAGATTAATAAGTAATTTTATTAAGCAATAGAACATGCCTCAGCTGGAAAACATTTCTTTAACAACAGCATGTTTTTATGAAAGGAAAGGAAACTGTATTATATTTGATGTTTTCTGTAGTCTGTATCATCAGACAATAAGAACCCTGTTTAGGCATTTCCCCGCAAATGAACACTTCCAGTTTTCTTTTAATGAGAGCTTCTTAGAAGTTTTAATACACATTTGGCTGAGAAATGTGACTAAAAAAAAGAAAAAAATCCAGCATTGTGGAAAATCTAAAGTTAGACAGGTGACCATCACATCATAACATTGCATCTGTCATGTCTCCCAGAGACTGAAGGAAATTAAAAGTAAAACCCCTTGGAAATAATCCAAGATGAGTCATCCTCTTGCCTTGACTAGGTTAATACATGAAATTTGAAGATACCAAAGGCTTATGTTTAAAAATATTCCAAAATGTATTCACTACAAAACTGTATATATGTACATTCAGAGGTAAATAATTCACAGACAGCAGAACAGCACAGAAATGATGCTAACAACGGAAAGCAGATGAACTTAATCTTTAAATGGGAGGACATTTTTTCCATTCTTTGTGCATAAAATACCAAAATTAGCGCATAAGAGATATAAACAATTTAATCATATAGTCCATCAAGTCAACAGCTGTTGAAATACTTATTTCATGGCATGTACCTACTTTGACCTCCGTCTTCTGACCCTTTCTATCTGTATTGGTAATATCATAACTATGGGGAGGATTCATGAAAGCTTACACAATAATTTTTACTAAGTGAGCATTATGGCATGATGCACACACGGCTGCTAAAGGTTTTAGATTCGGTAAACTTCACATAGAGGCATGCAGTGGCGCTTACTCACATGTAAATACGTAAACTTCCAGGGCATGCAAATTACAGTATAAGTAGTTGAATTTTATGCTGATGAAGAAAATCAACATGGTGGAGTGATACAACAACCTCTGAAGCTACCATGTACACTCTGTATTTATGTTGGCCGTGTATTCAAAATTTTTTCGAATGCAGACCTAGAAAGGAGTCTACACAGAAGCAAGAGCAAGTAAAAGCTCTTAATGCTTCTTACTGAAATTGGTACACCGTGTTTGCTGTAGCATAGACTAGATCCAGGCCTGCTGAATCTAGCTTTGTTTGTATAACTTGAGCACTAATCCAGGCATTCTTTAAAGTATTCAGTTGTATTTATTACTGCTTGGTAGTAACTTGATTAAAGTGTAGCTATCATTCTAAGTCTTTTGGATTAAGCACTTGGGCTTCAGAGCAGTTGTTTTACATTAGGAAGGTTTGTGGCCTGCACTGTGGTGGCAGGACAGGTAGCTTACATCCTTCTAAGTTGGGAACTGCTGATTGAGGGCTCAGTGTCTGTTATTCTAAAAGTGTATTAGTTCTGGTTTACATACTTGGGCTTCAGGCCAGTTATTTTACATTAAGAAGGTTTGTGGTCTGCACTCTTGTGGGAGGAGAGGCTGGACTCTGCCCTTCTGAGCTGGGAATTTCAGTTAAAGGCTTATAGTGCCTGCATATTTGAACTGCTTCTTACTGAAATTGGTACACCTTGTTTGCTGCAGCATAGACTAGATCCAGGCCTGCTGAATCTAGCTTTGTTTGTATGCTTGTTGTGTGTTTGCTTGTTATTTCCCTGAAACGCAAATTCCACCTAAAACGCGTCTTTTCAGAGCTTCTGTGGATCCCTAGTGATATCTGCATTGCTTACTGTACTTATTTCCTTGTTTCACTTGAAAGAAAGTTACTGTTTGTCATTTTTGCATTTAAGTTACCTGTAACACATTGCATTTAAGTTACCTGGCACTTGCTCACTAAAGCAATTATATAAGTCAGCACTAAAAAACTAAAAGCACTACACCCTCACAAACTCCCCTTCAGTACCTTGTTCCCCATAGGCCGTTTTTTTCAGTTATAAAGGAATTCCCAATACTATTCTAGCATGTCCAAAGGTCAGTTGTCAATCTCCTCTCCGATCCAGCTGGTGAATCTGGGAATCTTGAGGCAATGTTACAACTGCCTCATGTACACAGACAACCCTCTCCGCCTCCCAACAAATTCCAACACATGTGAGAGATGCAACCATATAGCCAAACTGGAGGCTAAGCTCTCTCAACTCAGTACTGGCATAACCAGTCAGGAGGAGAAGGAAACTACACTCACTACAATTCCAGTCTCACACAGACCTACCACAACAGCAAACCAAACACATAAACACACAAAAACATACTCGGAGGTTCTAAATAAAAATCTGCCTAAGCAGCAGAGACCTCCAAAGCAGACACCCAAGCAACCGCTACCCCAAAACAAAACACGTGCAACACATAGCTCACAAAGCCAGTGTGCCGAACAGTCACAGCCCTTAAGGCTAAACAACACAGCTGATACACTTGTAATAGGTGACTCTATCGTCAGGCACACTGAAGTCCCGCTCACCAGGCTGAACAAGGAAAAGGTCAGGGTGAGCTGCCTGTCGGGCGCTAGGATCCGCCGCATAACACAAGCACTCAGGTTACTCCAAGGCAAGTACAAATATGACTCAGTCATTGTCCATGCTGGTGTGAATGACCTGAGATGTACCTCCCTGGACTACATGAAAAGAGACATAGAGGAGCTCTCTGAGCATGTAGCCCAGGCTGGTATGACCCTGACCTTGAGTAGCATCGTACCCTCACCAAGAAGGATGCCACAATATGAAGACAAAATGATCAATTTCAACAATTGGCTTAAGCATTGGTGTCATTCAAAGGGGATCCAATGCCTGTCAGCCTGGGATGACATGCTCGACAAGCCACAATGCTTCGCTAGGGACGCACCTGTCACCCCTGGGCTTTCAGATATTGGCAAAGGCTCTTGCTACCCCCATAGTGCCTTTTTTAGGCAAGGCTCAAAAGACAAACCCACCTCCATAGGTATCACAAGGGATAAGAAACTAAGAGTAATGCTACTCAACGCCAGAAGTCTAAACCTCAAGATGCATGCACTCGAAACTCTCCTTAGCATGGAGAACATCGATATCTGTGCAGTAACAGAAACCTGGTTCACGGCTCCTGAGAACACCCCAGCACTACCAGGTTATACCTCATACCAAGCTTTTCAGCCCCAAAACTTGGACCGAACCACAAAAGGAGGGGGAGTATCAATATTCATCCAAGATACCCACACCTCCAGGTTGGTGGCACAGCACAAAGCATCAAAGACTATCCATGTGCAACTAACAGTAGGTAAAACTGCCTTCCAGTTTATAGCCTGCTACAGACCTCCCTCCCAAACCTAGGAACCCCACTCAGCCTTCCTGAGAACACTGGAAAATATGAAGGTCTCTCCAAACACCATTATATTGGGTGACTTCAACTACCCAAACATAGACTGGGAGCATTACTCTAGCTCCAACACCCTAGCCCAAAGGTTCCTAGAATTTATAAACTCAAATGCTATGGAAAAACTTGTTACCACTCCCACAAGAGGAGAAAACATACTGGACCTGAGCATCACCAGCATGGGGACTCTATGCTCCAGACCAGAAGTGTATCCCTCACTGGTAAGATCAGACCATAAACTAATCTCACTGGATATTTACATCCCGACCCCACCCCCTGCCCAGAAAACCACAGTGAAAAACTTCTCTAAAGCAAATTTCACACTCCTCAAAACCAAGGTGGAATCCTTCAAAGCCCCCAGGCCTGTGGAAAATACGGCCCAGACCGCAGAATCCTTTATAAACGCATTCTATGAACACCTTCAGGAATGCATGCATCATGCAATCCCAAATAAAACCAAGACCCAATCCTCCAAAGGCAGACGCCCTGTCTGGTGGACCCCAGCCATAAACAAACTATACAATAGAAGGAGGAAGCTACTACATGACAGAGCAAAATCCCAAAAAGGGAAGGCATCTCTGATCAGTATTAGCAAAAAACTATGGGCACTCATAAAATCATCTAAGGCCAGCTTCGAGAGGAAAATTGCACAGGACACTAAGGATAATCACAAGGCTTTCTTCGGTTATGTTAGGAACCTGGGTGGGAATTCCCAGATATGCTCAGATGAAAAATAAAGTACAGGTCACCGCTGAATTATTCTTTGTGGAATCTCCTTTATTAAAAGTAAGCGCTTTTGGAATAATCCTTCATCAGACATTATGCAAAGTAACAAAAGCAGCCATATTTAAAACACAGATCATCCAATCACTTACTCCTAAAAGCCCGCCTTTTTTGTAAAGCAGGTTTAATTGGTAAAACATCGTTAAGACCAGGTGGTCTATGTGCTCTTAAATCTACTATCCACTTGGATTCAGCTAATGCTGTTCTCTGCTGAATGCCCCCCCCCCTCTCATTAGTGGCAATATTTACAATGCATCTGAACTTAAAAGTGTGTGTGGGATTAATCTCTATATGTCTGAATAAAGCATTGCTCGCTTGACATGTTCTAATATTACTAATATGCTGTAAAATCCGAACCTTCAGCATGTTATTTGTCATACCTACATAAAAACTTTCACATTGTTCACAATTGGCCATATATACTAAGTGTTTTGTCCTGCAAGTAGCCCTCCCTTTAAATATGAAAGTTTGTGTCTTATCAGGATGTTTATATTCAGTGTCACTATTAATATATTGACAAGCCTTGCAGTTACCACAGGGATATGTGCCTGCTCTAATATCTATTGTAGGTCTCTTATTCAAATATGTCTCCTTACATAACAGGTCCTTGAGATTGTTGTTTCTCCTATAATTAAACATAGGACGTTCTGCCACTACGTCCTTAAGACTAATATCACTTCTTAGGATATTCCAATTGTTCTGAACTATGTTGCATATGTCTTTAATATTACTACCATACGTTAAAAGTATTTTAGGTTGTTCCTTCCTGCTACTACATAATCCTGTATCTATTTGTCTGCCAATAACAGGACCTTGCATCCATGGCCTATTCTTTGTCTTCTTATGTAATACATT
Source organism: Protopterus annectens (assembly GCF_019279795.1). Lineage (NCBI taxonomy): Eukaryota > Metazoa > Chordata > Ceratodontiformes > Protopteridae > Protopterus > Protopterus annectens. The sequence continues at coordinate 1,315,342,599 of NC_056726.1, read as the reverse complement.
GTTACTAACCACCTTACTAACCATGTTCCTCTCATAACCCCTATCCAAAAAATGTCCACTCAGCCTAGAAAGTTCCTCATCACAATAAGTATCTTCAGAACATACCCTAGATATCCTACCCACTTGGCTCTTGACAATATTGGGAAAGATATGCCTCGGGTGCATGCTGCCATAGGATAACAATGCATTTTGCCAACATTGTTTCCTGTACAATTTCGAGGTGAAACCAAGGTTACTCTGTTCCACACAAACATCCAGGAACTCTATCTGAGTAAAAGAAGTGTTGGCACTAAAGGTCAAAAAAGTGGTGGTGGTGTGGAGAAAGGCTAAAAAGCTCTCAAAGGTAGAAGTGTCCCCATCCCACAAAATAAAAACGTCATCCACAAATCTGACATACGAAACTATGTACTTATTCCATTCGTGATTATTAAGAATTTCCTTGGTTTCCCATTTGGACATAACCAAATTTGCATATGTATTAGCACAGGGGGTGCCCATAGGTAGCCCCTGTGCTTGTCTGTATATGGACCCTGGTCCTATAAAGACATTGTTGTTCAATACCAAAGCTAGTAAATTCTCCACAACCAGTCGCTTATGCTCAGTTGCTCCCAATCTACTTATTACTTCACCCACTGCTGTTATCCCATATTGTTGTTCAATAACAGTAAACAAACTGTTGACATCCAGTGTAGCCATCAATAATCCACCATGTTTGAACTTGGTGGCCGCAGCTAATAGCCCCAAGAAATGCCCTGTGTCTCTTAGAATGTTATCTATCTGTTCTAAATATGGTTTAAGTATAAACTCCAACCATATAGAAATATTCTCAGTGACCCACCCTCTCCCCGAAACAATGGGTCTGAGTGGTGGGTCTGTCAATGATTTATGTATTTTGGGCATGGCCTTGAATACAGGCATAACTGGTTTATCTACCTTGAGGAACTCATAGACTTCATGTTCTAACAAACCCCTCTCTAATAAATTGTTTAACTGGCTAGGTACATTATCTATAATCATAATAACTTGTAAAGGGTTGATGGGTACATATGCTCCATCTAAAGTCAGTGTGTCTAACAATTTCCTTTCATACCAACATGTATCTAATACAACGATGGCTCCCCCCTTATCAGCCATCTTAATGGTGATTTCTTTCTTGTCCATAAGGCCATGTAAAGCAGTCCTTTGTGTCGGTGTAAGATTATAATATCTATTAGCACTTCTCTCCTCAAAATATTTGAAAAGGTCATTCTCACAAGCGTTCATGAGCAAGTTAAGTGTTGGTGTAAAATTGGGAGCAAATGTGCTAGGGGTCCTAGGACCTATGGCTCCATGGGTTTGGTTATTAAAAATCAATTTTAACATCACGCTCCTACAGAACAACATCAAGTCAAATATAATATCGCTATATACACACTTATTGCTAGGAACAAAGGTCAAGCCCTTGTTTAAAATCTCTAGCTCATCGGTACTCAACACATATTGAGATAAATTATATACAATGCCATCAGACATACTGTTAGTCAATGTAGAGTTCTCCGACGCTTGTCTGCGTTTCTGTCCTTGCTTAGGGACCTCTTGCCTGCTCCTTTCCTCCGCACCGGTGCCGGTAGATTCCCCAAAAAATGTAGAGCCCCTGCATATGTTTTGGGCCGGGCCCCTGTATCATTGTGGTGAATATTCTCATTTGCTGTCACCACTGTGGAGCTAGAAAGGCCCCCTGGAATCCGTATAAGTTCTTCTGGCTGTGGAATACGTGTTTCGCTGTTTGGAGAAACACTGTTGGAATGCGAAGCCAGGATATCGTTATTGCTGGGGGTAGTAGTAGCTGTCCCATTACCTGTAAGCATGTTGATCGTACCTTCCCCAAAATTACTGATAGTACGGAATGGACTATCAGTAGAACTCCTCGTATCGGCTCCATTTTGGTTTAACGAGGTGGACAATGTCGGTATGTTGACAACTGTATCGATGGCCAACGTTGTGCTTGCCTCTGTGTGTACCGCTGACCCTGTCTCTGTAGCTCGTATAGCGTCCGAACGTGTTGTCATCATCACTGAGGGACGTCTAGTTGTTTCAGTTGCTCGTTCTTTGAATCTGGGCCAGACAAAGATATTACCATGGGTAAAATCGGAGTGGTCCCTCCTGATTTTACCTAATTTGACATCTTTAAGTTTATCAGTTCTTTAGATAATTGTAGCATAACAGTAGAAATTCTTTCTTTACTTTTGCTGTCTGGAAAATCAGTCTGTAATCGCGAAAATAATGATGTTACTTCTTGCTTCAAAGCCGCCAATTCTGGTGAAAAAAACTTGATCAATAACTTCATATACTCCATACTAGTGTGCAGGTTAAGAGCCTGCCACTGTGCTAGTAAGTCTGGGTATCTGTCGCCCTGTGCTGGCATGCACAGGACTCTCATACCCCTGGGGACAATACCATATTGTAAACAAGCTTCAAGATGAAATGCCTGCCATTGCAGGCGTTGCATTTTACCTGCCTTGTAATTCCACTCTTTTAATAAATCCTCAAAGGCTCTGTCTACTGCTGCAGGTATATTCCTGTTTTGTAATCCTTCCTTCTGGACGCCAAAGCCCAAATCAAGGAGCGGGTTACCCAGAGTATCTGTCTTTCCTCCTGATTTACCATAAACAATGCCACAAAGGGCATCAAACGAAATGATGGTGCTGTCATCTTTGTTGTTTACAGCATATTCAGCAGCAGGCATAACGTTACCAAAAAATATATGTAGAGCACAAGCAAAAAATAACAAGTTATGCTAAAGACCTGTTGTACCAAACCAGATAAATACGAAAAATAAAGTACAGGTCACCGCTGAATTATTCTTTGTGGAATCTCCTTTATTAAAAGTAAGCGCTTTCGGAATAATCCTTCATCAGACATTATGCAAAGTAACAAAAGCAGCCATATTTAAAACACAGATCATCCAATCACTTACTCCTAAAAGCCCGCCTTTTTTGTAAAGCAGGTTTAATTGGTAAAACATCGTTAAGACCAGGTGGTCTATGTGCTCTTAAATCTACTATCCACTTGGATTCAGCTAATGCTGTTCTCTGCTGAATGTCCCCCCCCCTCTCATTAGTGGCAATATTTACAATGCATCTGAACTTAAAAGTGTGTGTGGGATTAATCTCTATATGTCTGAATAAAGCATTGCTCGCTTGACATGTTCTAATATTACTAATATGCTGTAAAATCCAAACCTTCAGCATGTTATTTGTCATACCTACATAAAAACTTTCACATTGTTCACAATTGGCCATATATACTAAGTGTTTTGTCCTGCAAGTAGCCCTCCCTTTAAATATGAAAGTTTGTGTCTTATCATCTTATGGTGGATTATTGATGGCTACACTGGATGTCAACAGTTTGTTTACTGTTATTGAACAACAATATGGGATAACAGCAGTGGGTGAAGTAATAAGTAGATTGGGAGCAACTGAGCATAAGCGACTGGTTGTGGAGAATTTACTAGCTTTGGTATTGAACAACAATGTCTTTATAGGACCAGGGTCCATATACAGACAAGCACAGGGGGTAGCTATGGGCACCCCCTGTGCTAATACATATGCAAATTTGGTTATGTCCAAATGGGAAACCAAGGAAATTCTTAATAATCAGGAATGGAATAAGTACATAGTTTTGTATGTCAGATTTGTGGATGACGTTTTTATTTTGTGGGATGGGGACACTTCTACCTTTGAGAGCTTTTAGCCTTTCTCCACACCACCACCACTTTTTTGACCTTTAGTGCCAAAACTTCTTTTACTCAGATAGAGTTCCTGGATGTTTGTGTGGAACAGAGTAACCTTGGTTTCACCTCGAAATTGTACAGGAAACAATGTTGGCAAAATGCATTGTTATCCTATGACAGCATGCACCGAGGCATATCTTTCCCAATATTGTCAAGAGCCAAGTGGGTAGGATATCTAGGGTATGTTCTGAAGATACTTATTGTGATGAGGAACTTTCTAGGCTGAGTGGACATTTTTTGGATAGGGGTTATGAGAGGAACATGGTTAGTAAGGTGGTTAGTAACAATGTATTACATAGGAAGACAAAGAATAGGCCATGGATGCAAGGTCCTGTTATTGGCAGACAAATAGATACAGGATTATGTAGTAGCAGGAAGGAACAACCTAAAATACTTTTAACGTATGGTAGTAATATTAAAGACATATGCAACATAGTTCAGAACAATTGGAATATCCTAAGAAGTGATATTAGTCTTAAGGACGTAGTGGCAGAACGTCCTATGTTTAATTATAGGAGAAACAACAATCTCAAGGACCTGTTATGTAAGGAGACATATTTGAATAAGAGACCTACAATAGATATTAGAGCAGGCACATATCCCTGTGGTAACTGCAAGGCTTGTCAATATATTAATAGTGACACTGAATATAAACATCCTGATAAGACACAAACTTCCATATTTAAAGGGAGGGCTACTTGCAGGACAAAACACTTAGTATATATGGCCAATTGTGAACAATGTGAAAGTTTTTATGTAGGTATGACAAATAACATGCTGAAGGTTCGGATTTTACAGCATATTAGTAATATTAGAACATGTCAAGCGAGCAGTGCTTTATTCAGACATATAGAGATTAATCCCACACACACTTTTAAGTTCAGATGCATTGTAAATATTGCCACTAATGAGAGGGGGGGGGACATTCAGCAGAGAACAGCATTAGCTGAATCCAAGTGGATAGTAGATTTAAGAGCACATAGACCACCTGGTCTTAACGATGTTTTACCAATTAAACCTGCTTTACAAAAAAGGCGGGCTTTTAGGAGTAAGTGATTGGATGATCTGTGTTTTAAATATGGCTGCTTTTGTTACTTTGCATAATGTCTGATGAAGGATTATTCCGAAAGCGCTTACTTTTAATAAAGGAGATTCCACAAAGAATAATTCAGCGGTGACCTGTACTTTATTTTTCGTATTTATCTGGTTTGGTACAACAGGTCTTTAGCATAACTTGTTATTTTTTGCTTGTGCTCCAGATATGCTCAGAATTAGTCCAAAATGACAAAGAATACACTGAACCCACATACATTGCCAACATCCTAGCTGACAGGCTCAGCGCAAACTTCTCCACCCCCACCAAAAGGGCAAATATCTATCCCAGCAGAGTGCTGCCCCCTTCACATCTCAGATGCTCAGGTAAGAGCTGCCCTCTCCAAAGCAAAAAACACAGCATCAATGGGACCAGACGGTGTCCTGGGCTGCGTCCTACATGAACTCCAAGAAGAGCTAAACCCAAACATAAAACTACTGTTCACGCTCAGCCTTACTACAGGATATGTACCCAAAGAGTGCCGTACAGCAACAGCGGTCCCTCTCCACAAAGGTGGTGCCTCAGTGGATCCTGGAAACTAATGCCCCATAAGCCTGACTAGCTTGGTCTGCAAAGCTATGGAAAGGATCATCATGGACCTCATAAATAAAGATATTGGGGACCTACAGACACTAGATCCTACCCAGTTCGGCTTTGTTAAGGGCAGATCCTGCCTCTTAAACCTGGTTGATTTCTTTGAAACAGTAACCAAGGCCATTGACGAGGGGAAGGTGGTCCACACAGCCTACCTGGACCTCGCAAAAGTGTTTGATACAATACCCCACTCGGGCATTATAGATAAGCTCACCAGCTTAAATATAAACCCCTATGTCTCTAGATGGGTTGCAAACTGGCTCAAGGACAGAACCCACATGGTTAGAATTGCTGGAGCCATGTCAGACTCCAAACCAGTTACAAGTGGCATCCCACAAGGCTCAGTCCTGGGACCTCTCTTGTTCGGTATATATTTCTCGGAGGTACAGGCCAACACGGAAGGACTGTGGCTGACCAAGTTCGCAGATGACTGCAAACTGGGCACCATAATCGACTCTCCAGCCGACACAAGCATCCTCCAAAAGGGCCTCATAGAAACAGACAACTGGTGCCAGAGCCATGGCCTCAAGCTAAACGCCAGAAAGTGTATAGTCATCCCTTTGGCAAAAACAAAGTGCCCACAAATTACCACATAGGTGGTAATCCATTAAGTACAGAAGAAGTAATTACGGACCTGGGGACCCAAGTTGATAGCAATCTCTCATTTGACAACCACGTGGCCAAAGTGATTAGAAAAACATTTTATATAGCCCACCTAATCATGAAGGGATTCACATCTAGATCAGGGGAGGTCATCGTGCCTCTTTACTCATCCCTCATCAGGCCCATAATTGAGTACAATGCCCCTTTTGGGATGTGCCTTACCAGACACCTGCAGCAACTGGAAAGACCCCAAAAGTACCTCACCAAGAGGATCAAAGGGCTCAAACAGATGCCATATGCTGCCCGGTTAAAGAAACTCCAGCTCTACTCAGTGTCATACCGCCTGCTCAGAGGCGATCTGTGCCTGACGTATAAAGCCATGTCCAACCTGGAATTAATGGACATGCTGCACCTCAGAAAATCCAAATCCCATTGAGCTACATGCTTGAGAGACTTGAACCTCAGCACTGAAATAAATAGGACATGCTGGAGGGACAGATTCATAACCCAGAGGCTTCCTTCTCTCTGGAATAAAATCCCAGTCCAGGTTAGGCAGAGTCCCTCATTGACTCTCTTCAAGAGGAATCTTGATGAGTGGATGGGAGATCGTAGGTTTACCCCAGGTATCACTTCTGTGTCACTATTAGACAGAGGCACAGTATACTAACCTCGAAAAAGGGCATAGCAAAATTAATTTAAAATGGGTGGCGAAAGCCAAACACACTCTGGCTAGGCTTATAAATGCCCTAGGGCAGATAGCCTAGTATGAACCTATGAACCTATGAACCTATGAATATTTGTGCAGAACTGACCTCAGCATGTAACCCCACACATAATATGACCTAATTATACTGTGGATGCGAGAATATCAGAGTGACAAAATAAAATATACATTTTAAGAGCTATAAACTAAATGCACCTTTGCTCCCCCATTCCCAAAAGAAAATATAATTGTATGTAATGCAGGCTGCTAAAATGTTTATGCATCCTATTATATTGAACTGTAAACATATGTAGTATGTAGCAGATATATGGGCAAGGTAATAGCCTCCCTTGTGTTTACAACATTGTGCTGCCGTGTAGTTTCTCTGCTGACACAGCTACTAACCATGTAGATTCCAGGCTGTCAGCACGGTGAATATGCAAATTAGGTGCAAACCCATTGGAATGGCTAAATCCCAAAAACGAGTAGCCTTGTGGGATGTTCACTTCATGTATGCACTTCCACAGTGTTTTTGTTTTCAATGGATGTCAGCAGTGAGTGATGACATCAGGAGAATGTGTCAGGTTACACTTTCAAAGTTGTACAGGTCAGTCTGTGGAGGGTGAAAGTGCATGTAAGCTATGCACAAATCACAGGTTGTGTGCCATACTTGGAATTTTGTTGTAAAATGTGTCTTTTCTGTCCATTTCAAATGACTTTTGTACATTGTTATGTCCTTGTTTGCCCGATGGTCCATGTAGCGCACTGATTAGCAAGCAGCAGGTGTGTGTAAATGCTAAAATGGGTGTAAATGCGCCATTAAGCCTTTTTGTTTTCACTTCTTCCATCAGTTGTAAAATCATCTGATCAGGATATCCACGTTTAAGAAACATGTGTCTAAGTTTGTTACACAAAATCACAAAGTCAGAATCTAATGTTGTCGTCCGGGCAGCTCTTACTAGCTGTCCCTTAACCACTGAATGTTTTTGATAATGTGGGTGACAACAAGAGAAATGTAAGAAAGCATTTGAATATGTTTCCTTAAGAAAAATTGTAGCTGTATAGTCTGTGGAGGGTGAAAGTGCATGTAAGCTATGCACAAATCACAGGTTGTGTGCCATACTTGGAATTTTGTTGTAAAATTTGTCTTCCCTGTCCATTTCAAATAATCTTTGTACATTTTTATGTCCTTGTTTGCCCGATGGTGCATGTAGCGCACTGATGAGCAAGCAGCAGGTGTGTGTAATAGAAGCTAATTACAGTATAAGCAGGTGAATTCCATTTTCATGAACCAATCCAACATGGTGCAGCTACTCAACATGCTATAAGGCATCCATGTAACCTCAATTCTTGTTTTTTCCTAAATACTTCAATTCCATTGGAGTACACAAAAGGAAATTTTAAAATGTTAGGGGCTGCTGCAGCTTTGCTACATATTTATGTGTTACATGCTGAAGTAAATGCTTCTGGTGCTGATGACAATAGGCCTAGGCCAAGTAGGAGAAGAGTGTTCAGGCCCAGAGTAACTTATCAAACATTACATGACCTGCAGATTGTAGAGAGCTACAGGCTGGAGAAGGACACCTTACAAGAACTCTGTGAGTTCTGCCGCCCTCAGCTAAGAGCCAGAATCAATTGAGGGGATCCCATCCCAGTGGAAACTAAGGTATGTGTAGCCCCTAGAATATTAGCTACAGGTACTTTTCAAAGACCAGTTGGGGACATGATGAGTGCATCACAGGCATCAGCATTCAGGATCCACCACCAATTCCTGGATGTGACACTCATACATTCCAGTGAGCATGTATGTTTACTCCATAGCTCTGAGGAGAGGGATAGCAATATGCAACAGATCTACTCTGTGGTGCACTACCCTGAAGTACTGGATGCCATAGATTGTACTCATGAACACATCAAGGCACCACGTGGTGAGCAGGGTAGAATCTACATGAACCGCAGGGGATACCACTCCATCAATTGCCAAGTCGTGTGCAATGCACAGGGAATAATCTTGAATGAGTGTGCTGGCAACACTGGCAGTAGTCATGATTCCCATATTTAGCACACATCACAGCTGTATCAGATGTTTGCTAGGGGGACATCCTACAGGGTTATATACTTGGGAATGCTGACTACACCCTGGAACTGTGGATGATGATACCCATCAGAAGTATACACACACCCACGGAAGAATGCCATAATAAGGTACATGCCCAAACCAGAAACATCATAGAACATACAACATAGAACAACATAGAACAGCAGAAATATGTACTCTAAAAAGGCTTTTCTGAAAGCCAAGGTGCCAGAGAAGTGTTACTTGCTCTTAATGGTATAAGAGTTTGAAGTTTTGCTGTTAACTTTTACTGCAGAAGTTATTTTTTATTTTAATAAATCAGTCTGTGTACTAAACTAAGTGAATTCATCTGGCCTGGAACTTGTGGTGTGAGATTATAGAACATGTGTTTGGGCTGTTGAAGTCATGGTTCCAGTGCTTAGATACATCTAGTGGAGCCTTGCAGTATAATCCAGAGACATGTGCACAAGTCTTCACAGTATGTGTTATGCTAAACAATCTGATATTGTGGAAACAACTGTAGCAGGATCAGCTAGGGGAAGGGACACACATCCCCCCACCAATGCCTGGGTCATCACAGCCAGAGTCAGAGGAGGGCTCAGAGGGGGAATCACCAACTGCCGTGCCTGCAGGCAGACGTTGGTGTGCTCAGTATGCCCTTGCTTTTGGTAAAAGAAAAAGCGTAGCACATTCACTGACCAACTAGGTGACTAATACCTTTCTCCTACTCACACACATAGTAAAATTGTTGCCAGGCAACTCACACAACCTGTACCTCCTCATGTACTGGTTGTGTACTGCTTGCATCAGACAGAGTCAGCTCTGAACTCAAAGTGTGTCTGCTGCATTTTCAAGGTAGGTCCTGAACCTAGAGTGTAGTTTTTGAATGATATTATGGCATATACTTGTATTTAGTAGATTGGAACAGTAATTAAGTTAATAGTGCTATGGATTTGTGCAAAAAGTACTTTAGCATGTGACAGCAGAGAGACCTTTAGTTTACTCACATGTGTCCATTAGTGAGTAGTAGGCCTCAGGTTTCAAAGATTCACACAGTCCTACCTCTGAAGTATACTAATGCTCACTGCATAGCATTATTTATGCACCATACCTTTGTAGTGAAACATCTGTAAAGAGAGAAGTTAGACAGTATTGATGCACATTGCAGTTTCTGACTTCACAACCCTTCCCAAGATCAAACAACAGGCAGGAGCAGAACAAGCAGAGTAACAAGAGCATCATATCCTTGTTTGTGCCATAGCAGTAACAACTTTGCTTACCCACAAAATAACAGGTTATGCTTGTTTGTGACATAACAGCACATGAGCTCCCCCCAAGAGGAGTGTAGCTTTGCTTGTGCCATAACAGTAACTCAGTAATGACCCCCCCCAAAAAAGAACAGTATATGGCTGTTTGTGCCATCCAACCCGGCCTTCACTTGTTGGCAAATACATGTCATATAACTCCCAGTTAATATCCACACACATTTTAAGGCCAAGGATACTGAATGCCTTACACATTTGAATGTCTCACAGTACTGCTCAGATAACTGATGAAGTACCAAGAAACCCAGATGAGTAAGACAAAGCTGTATATTTGCAAGCAGAATCCTAACAGGTTGTGTGTTCAGTAAGTGCACTATGTCCAAATATAATAAAGAGGGTTAAAAGTACATGTCACAGCTGAAGATCTAATAGCAGTGTACATTCTGATGAATTTGTTTGTGTGAACAATGACTTCAGTTCTTTGCAGAAAAGCTGTGCCTGTGGCATAGAGGGCTAAGGCATCCATCTTGTTTTCTGAATCTGAAGTAGTGTGAGAGTACAAATCTTGAGCTATGTAGAAATATCTGATGTACAGTATCATTTTGTAGTGTGTATGTCATACCTTGCCCTTGCTCATTTCACATATGTCTCCCTTTCCATTTGTTTTCTTACCTTTCTTTTTATTATTCCACTGGTTTTGCGATGCACAGCAAAGAGCAAATAAATAACTGCAGATTTTGCTATGCTTATGTGGCTTGAATGAAGGGTGGCATTGCTGAAACTGGACCACTTAGGAAGCAGACAGGCAGATATAGAAACCGGATACATTTAATAAATGCTTTTGTCCATCACAAAAACCCGCCATGGAGTAACTGTCACACATTAGTAATGTGGCTCACTTTTGTGTACTGCTTATCTATGCAATAACAGCTGCATCTCACATGTGCAAGCACTTAACCATAGCACAAATCTATTGCCCAATGCATACCTTTCAACTGTTTAGTTTTTTTGTAGAATGTCCTGAATTTTGCATCATGTTTTTGTCATGCTACTCATAAAAAGTTGGTTTCCTGGCAAATAATTTGAAATTATGTGAGTATTGAAGCCAGAAAACAATGACAGGCATTTGTATTTCAAAACTCCTACCCTTCAGAAAATTCATATTAATGCAAAACATGTTATTCTATCAACTGTTTAAGTTTGTAACAGCAATATGTATGACCCTGTCCAGATTTATTGCTAGTTGACTATCCTTTGATAGTCACATCGCCACAGTAGTCAGGAAGTCCTTCTATGTGGCACACCTCATCATAAAAGGGTTCCCATCCAGGAAAAAAGAGGTCATTGTTCCCCTCTACTCAACACTCATTAGACCCATTATAGAGTACAACGTCCCTTTTGGAATGTACCTCACAAGACATCTGCAGCAGCTGGAAACGCCACAGAAGTACCTCACAAAGAGGATTACTTGCCTCAAACAAATGCTCTACACTGACCGCCTCAAAAAACTTCAGCTTTACTCCATAGCATATCGCCTACTCTGAGGTGATCTCTGCCTAACATATAAAGCTATGTCAAACCCAGAGCTGTTGGACATGCTACACCTAAAGAAATCCCAATCCCTCCGAGCTGCACACTCTAGGGACCTAAACCTTGTCACCACAATAAACAGGACATGCTGGAGGGATAGATTCCTGTCCCAGAGACTTCCCACACTCTGGAACAGGCTACCCATCTATGTCAAGCAAAGTTCTTCATTAGCACTCTTCAAGAAACATCTTGATGAGTGGGTGGGAAATAGGAAATACACCCTGGGGATCACGTCTGTGTCTCTGCTCGACAGTGGGACAGGAAAATAACTTTCTTGAGTGGCATAAGCCAGGGAACCTTGTTGGCTAGGCTTATGTAGGCCCTTGGGCCGATAGCCTAGTACCCACCTATGAACCTATGAGAGGTATGGCCCAATGTGCTATGGAAATGTATATATGGTACTGTCTAATTTCAGTCCATGTGTTGGCCACACACCCACAAGCATTACCACCCTGGGGTCTCAGTTTATCAACCACATGACAAAGTGTAATTTATAATGTTGTATGCTCCCTCATGGATATTGCAAGTTGGTGGTGCTCACAACCTTGCTCTGCTAAACTCAAAATCCAAATATGATCAATAAGGATACTTGTGTTGTTGTACAGCTAGGCTTCTAAGCAGTTTAATGCTATTAGGCTATTAGCCTCATGTGACACTATGAATTTATGTGCATATGCAGGACTCGCAAACTGTTGTTCCTCACATGGCCTGTTGATGTAATCTACTGTAAGTTCACCTGCACTCTTGCATAAGTCAGACTTGTTCCATGGCACATATGTTAAGCACTGTGTTCTGTAGTGTGTGCACTTAGATAGGTAGGGGTTCTGTTCTCACTTCAATTGACTGTGTGTTTCTCTAGTCAGCAGAATAGAAGTGGTATCCTACAGTTAACTCTCCAATGGCATGGCTGACCATTTTTTTGATAGCTGATCATCCCTACACATCATTCCATACTGGCTTCCCAAGCTGTTGTCTCTTGCAGGCCCTGCTGATGTCATCTACTATAAGTTCACCTACGCATATATATGTTAGACTTGTACTGTGGCGCATATGTTAGGTACTGTGTTCTGTAATCTGGTATCCTAAGTAGGTAGGGATACTAATCTCACTGTAGTCAAGTGAGTGAGTGAACTAGCTGTAACTTGATATTATAGACAGTATTTTACACCAGTAGGTGGGACACATATCTTGTCCTCAAAAGACACTGTTGATGTCAACAGTTATAAAGGGTTAATAACCAAAAAATATGGCCTCAGGCAATAAAACAACCAGAGCAAAAAAGAGCAATCAGAAACAAAAACAGTAGCACTGGATGTAACACAGCAGAATATCCAATGTATTGTAAGTAAGTGCTTTCAAGGGTTTACCTCTTCATCAAACTTAGATAAAAATGACTCAAAAGAACCACATTAAATAGCACTTCAATTAACATTAATTACATCAATTAAAACAATTAACTTATTTAAAACTATATTAACAATTGTGAGTCTCACAACATACATAGACTAAAAACATTAATGTCTCAACTGTCTCGCTTTCAGGAAAGGTTTGATAGAGACAATATTATTCAAACCTGGCGCTTTATCAAAACACAGTAACATAATCCATTTCTGTTCAGCAGCCTCAGTAATATTTCTCATGTCTCTTCCCCCTTTTCCTAACTGCAAGCGTCTCCAAGACCAGAAACTTAAACATATGCTCACTTCCTTCATTCTTAGTGTGCATAGCAAGGACACTACTTTCCTTGTTATTTCTTATATCCCTCATGTGTTCGAGTATCATTTCTTTAAATTGTCGATTGATCATGCCAATATAATATGAAAAGCATTTGACACAATAACTCAAATATATTACATTAAATGTTTTACAGTCAGCATAATGAGAAGGCTCTATTTTAAAGCCTAACTTAGGATGTACAAAATTAGTACCTGCGTGTATATATGCACAGGCAGTACAACTCCTGCACATATAGGTACCTACTCTATCTGATCTGAGAGTAGTCCTATTGAAACTGGATTTATAGCAAAGATGATTTTTTAGGGTCTTGTTATTTCGAAAACTAAACTTAGGTTTGTCTCCTACTATTCCCCTCAACTCATCCAGAGTACAGAGTATATTCCAGTTCTTATTAATAACATTACAGATCATATTTATATTGCTAGCATATGTCAAAGTTATTCTCCAGTCATTACTACTCTCATTAGTAATCTGTTGTAGCATCTCACTACTCTCAACAACACTACCTGCATGTGGATCACATAATGTTATATTATTGGTAAAATATGGTTAACACCTACCATGTCTGTCCTTCCATGCCTCTTTGATATGCCTATTTATATCTTTACTTTTATAACCCCTTTTTATAAAATCAAATTTAAGAGACTCCAGGGCTGAGTTCAGCTCTACATCATCATTATGTAATCTCATCAACCTGACCACCTGCCCTTTTATTAGATTACGTTTGCAGTGGTTTGAGTGCATACTTGTATTGTGCAACAGGTTATTCTTTCTAACTGGTTTCCTATACAAACTAGTTTTAACAGTATTAAGCGACTGTTTGCTAACTATCACATCTAAGAATTCCACCTGTTTTAAACTATAATTATATGTGAATCTCAGAAAATCAGTGGTTGTATTAAGATAGTGGATTATCTTTCCTAGTCGTGCTCAGTTCCTTGCCGTAATAGAAAGATATCATCCACAAACCTAGTATACCACAACACAGAGTTAGCATAGGTCATGTTAGAGAGTATATACTCTGTTTCCCATTGCACCAATGAAAGGTTGGCATAGCTATTGGCACAGGCTGTGCCCATCACCATGCCAACCTTTTCAATGTAGTATTCATCATTGAACATAAATACATTGTTGCTCAAAATGATGCCCAGTAAACTACAAATCAAGCATATTTTTTTCACCCTGGATTCCCTTACTATGCAATAGTTCACTGATGCTATCAATACCCCATTGATTCGGTATGACCGTGAACAGGGATACAATATCCATAGTAACAAAGTAACAATCAGAATAGTCAGGTTTCCATTTCATTGTTAATAGCTCTAAAAAAGTTTTGGTATCCCTTAAAACAGTCTCACACTCTTGTAATATGTAATGTAGGTTCTTCTCAACAAAAATAGATAGGGGTTCAGTGGCCCAACCTCTGCCAGAGACTATAGGGCACATGGGTGGAGCACTAAGACATTTATGAACTTTTGGCAGACCATATATTATTGGTACCACTGGATGTTCAACTGAGAAATATTCAAAGATTGGCTCTGATATATTAGTTATTAGTAAGTCAAAGATCAGAAATGCTATTATATCCATAACAGCTTTAACAGTAGCTACTGATACACATTCATAGGTGTCACTTTGACTTAATAGAACATACATTTGAGTCTATAGTACAGCTCCTTATCTAAAATAACTATTCCCCCACCCTTATCAGCTGGTCTAACTTCAATGCAAGCTAATTTTCTCAGTTCTTTCAATGCGTCATATTCTTCTTTAGACATATTATGAAACAGCTTATGTTCTTCTCCACCATCAAACCTATCCCTGATCTTTTTATCACAAATCTCCACAAAGGTATCAATAACAGCATTGCTGGGTGGAACAAACACACTAGGTTTTTTAAAAGTCGATTGAGCACTAAGAGCATTGTTAAAAAACACAGGCAATGTCAGTGTTCTAGCAAATAATCTTAAGTCCTTAAGAACATCAGTTATTTGTGCTTTTCTAGCTGGTACAAAGCTGAACCCTTTACTCAATAACAATCTCTTAGCATCTGTCAGTTCATACATCGAAATGCTGAAAATCAAACCTGTTTCAATCTTTTGCCCCCTCTTTTCCAATCTTCTGTGCTTTGCATTCTCCTCATTTTCTGATTTCTCATTCGACTCCTGGACCTTCCTCTGATCAGGAATGGTTTGTTTAATAAAAAACTACTCATGTCTGATGTCATTGGTGTTGGGGAATCTTTACTGCTAGTAGCAGGATTTGACCATTGTACTTTGTGTTCCTTTGGTTTAACAACCTGTTCCTTGTGCTTATGGTCATTTCCTGATACCAAGCTACATACGTCATTCCTATTGCCTGTAGTAAAATCATGCTCCAAATGAGAGTCTACTACAGGTGATGCTGTTATTACGTTACCTCCTAGTTCTGACTCACTTCTTAGTGGGAGGGGTAGAAAATGTTCCACAGAATCAATAGGGGCAGACTCATTGCTAACATTGCTGGTAGTCCCAGTGAACATACTCTCATGCCATATATGGTATGCATCATTCCTGTTTCTATTCCATGAAAAAATGTTGACATTTCTGAAGTCACCAAAGTCCCTCTGCAACTTTCTGACTTTGGTCATTTGCAGCCTTTTTCATAATTCTGAATGTTCTCATAGAGGGTATCCATCTTATCACCTAACACTGTTGGCAAATGGTTATAATAGATATCATTCTGTAAACTATTAATTTCAGACCTTAGCTCTTCCACTTGTGGGCAGAAAAAAATCAATAAGCAGCTGTAAATACCTTGTGTTGCATTCAAGGTTAATTAACAGCCATTGTTTGAGCAGCTCTGGATATTTGTCCATACGTGGGCATGGTTAAAACTCTCAAACCTCTCAGCATAATACCTTGTTTAAGTGGAGGCTTCTAAATGAAAGCGCTGCCACTGCAGTCACTTAAATTGGTAAAGTTTATTTTCTACTTCCTTATACTTAGCCGAAAAGCCTTCATGATTAAAAGGATCTTCTCCCACACTACCAACATCTGTAGATATATCCATAAGTAGTAAAGGATTACTACCCAATTTCAACAAAGTGTTAAAACATTCCAGTGAGTGTGTACTCAGTTCATCTGAAGTTTTAGCATTGAGATTCAATATCTCTTCTGTTGTTCCTTTCATCATACCTTCTGTCATGTTCACTTGAGGCATAAATGCCAAAATGAAAATAAACAAAAAATATGGCCTCAGGCAATAAAACAACCAGAGCGAAAACGAGTAATCAGAAAAAAAAAACAATATCACTGGATGCAACACAGCAGAATATCCAATTTATTGTAAGCAAGTGCTTTCAATGGTTCACCTCTTCATCAGACTTAGATAAAAATGACTCATAAGAACCACATTAAATAGTACTTCAATTAACATTAATTACATCAATTAAAACAATTAACTTATTTAAAACCATATTAACAATTGTGAGCATCACAACATACATAGACTAAAAACACTAATGTCTCAACTGTCTCACTTTCAGGAAAGGTTTGATAGAGACCATATTATTCACACCTGGCACTTTATCAGCATGCAGTAACATAATCTATTTCTGTTCAGCAGCCTCAGTAATATTTCTCATGTCTCTTCCCCTTTTCATAACTGCAAGCATCTCCAAGACCAGAAACTTAAACATATGCTCACTTCCTTCATTTTTAGTGTGCATAGCAAGGACACTACTTTCCTTGTTATTTCTTATATCCCTCATGTGCTCGAGTATCTTTTCTTTAAATTGTCGATTGGTCATGCCAATATAATATGAAAAACATTTGACACAATAACTCAAATATATTACATTAAATGTTTTACAGTCAGCATAATGAGAAGGCTGTATTTTAAAGCCTAACTTAGGATGTACAAAATTAGTACCTGCGTGTATATATGCACAGGCAGTACAACTCCTGCACGTATAGGTACCTACTCTATATGATCTGAGAGTAGTCCTACTGAAACTGGATTTATAGCAAAGATGATTTTTTAGGGTCTTGTTATTCCAAAAACTAAACTTAGGTTTGTCTCCTACTATTCCTTTCAACTCATCCAGAGTACAGAATATATTCCAATTCTTATTAATAACATCGCAAATCATATTTATATTGCAAGCATATGTCAAAGTTATTCTCAAGTCATTACTACTCTCATACGTAATCTGTTGTGGCATCTCACTACTCTCGACAACACTACCTGCATGTGGATCACATAATGTTATATTATTGGTAAATATGGTTTACACCTACCATGTCTGTCCTTCCATGCCTCTTTGATATGCCTATCTATATCTTTACTTTTATAAGCCCTTTCTATAAAGTCAAATTTAAGGGACTCCAGGGCTGAGTTCAGCTCTACATCGTCATTATGTAATTTCATCAATCTGACTACTTGCCATTTTATTATATTACATTTGCAGTGGTTCGGGTGCATACTTGTATTGTGCAACAGGTTATTCTTTCTAACTGGTTTAATATACAAACTAGTTTTAACAGTATTAAGCGACTGCTTACTAACAATCACATCTAAAAAGTTCACCTGTTGTAAACTATAATTATATGTGAATCTCAGAAAATCAGTGGCCATATTAAGATAGTGGATAAACTCTCTTAGTCGTGTCTCAGTTCCTTGCCATAATAGAAAGGGTTGTCTGACACAATGCAAGTCAGACTTGTGCTGTGGCACGTGTGTTATTGTTAGAAAAATATATATTTACATATATGCTGCCTAGAAAAATATATATTCACATATATGCTGCCTAGAAAAACATATATCCACATATATGCTGCTTAGGAAAATATGTACTCAAACATTCAGACATATATAAGTTGTGTGGTCAGATATATAGAGAAATGTGTGCCTTAGACAGGAATAAATGTGCTCAAATCTATATGGAGAGCAAAGATTGAAAAATAGAATAATATGTAATGCATTTAATTCTGTTTTACTAGAATAATAGTAGAAATAAACTCGCATATTATTGCTTGAAGCATAAGCTGCAGTGTGACTAGAAACTTGGCCTTGGCAGAGATCAGCCCGGCCTGGCTCATGTCTGTCAGTGAAAGATTATTTTGCAAAGTTAGAAAATAATGAATCTGTGTGCATGTGTATCTTTTCCTGCTTCCACCAGAAGAATAGCCTTGTGCGCACTATCAAAGATAATGTCCAGCTGGTGAACAAGAAAGAGACAAAGAGAAGCATTAAAGAAGACATGCACCCATTGTATTCGAACTAATCTAAGAGCCTTGAATTGGCTACATCCTCGGAAGGACATTGTGACTGACCAGGTGCTTGCAAGGCTGTAATATTCTCATGGGAAAAAGATTTTTGAAAAACACCATCTCAGCACTTTTCATAAGTTACTATGATGTAAAGACCCTGTCACTGACCACGTCAGTGAGGTGGGCAAAAGCTGATAGTAAAACATATAAAATGTCATGTGTCTCACCAATAAAGCTAGACAAAATTCTGTACAAGTTTGTGTATGGTTTTTTGCCTCCTAATGTACATTAGAGTATTTGTAAATTAGATACTTGAGTTTCCTGCATTACTGTTTGTTATTGACTGTCATTGTTTTAAATGCCAGATGATTTTTACAGTCTGACTTTAACAAATTTATTTAACATTTTGGTCCTTCGAGCCGGAATTCCCTTGGTAAGCTGCAGGTCAGAGCATATAGGTGGCACCGAAACCTGCGCAGAAGAAGGAAAGACCTCCGACTGAATTGTCGTATCTAAAGAGGCTGTCCACTTGTCTGATCTGTGGCCGAAAAGCGGAAAACTGGATCCTAAAAAGAAGCATAACAGTAAGCGGGAGGCTCGGGTAAGCAGAATTCCTCTCTTTGTTTTTGTTTTAGATCAGGGACCAGGTTACACTGTGCTATTGCTAAGGTTTGTGATAGCAGGGAGAGAGGTAGTCGAAGTATTGTATCTTGAGTCATAGATCAGGAAGTAAACAAAGCAAAGTAAAACAGTTATTCTAGACACTACTGTGGATACGGGGAATAAGATACCACGTGGTACAAGAGAAAGGGTTACGTAACAGTTCTTTTTTTTTTTAAGAGACATGGGAAATGAATGCACTAAAGGGTCACGTGACCCGCCCCTAACAGAAGACGCAAAGTATATGCAATTGCAAAGAGCAGATAATGTGAGACATTTTTCAAAATGGGTTAATAAGTATGACTTTGATGGTAAATTAGATAAAATATCATTAGTAAAACTTTTGAAACAGTTAAAATCTGACGCAGAAGGTCAGGCAAAAAAACAACAGTTGGGCGTTCCTCAAGCACATAGGTGGATTGAGGAAGTGAACCGAAGGGAACAGAAAAATAAAAATGCAAAAGCATTATTTTTAGACAAAGAGGATAATAATACAGTAGTAGCATCGGTCCCTCCCCTACCACCTCCTCCGATGCCTTACTTAGAATATGAAGCGGGAGGGCGGGCTGGACCCCCCCCACATTATCCGGAGACAACAGGGGTATTAAGACAACCATTTGTAAGAGAACCTATCGGAACTAGATCCCGAACACGTCAAACATTTATAGATGTTCAACCGGGCGGAAATTCATTAGATGAGAGTGAGGAAATCTGTCCATTAATTGAAGTACCAAACCCACAGGCAGGACAGGAGGGCCAGGCCTCAACTCTCTTAGTGTATAGACCGTGGACACCGGAAGACATCCGGAAAGCTACAGAGGGAATTCCCCATCCAAAAATTAACTTTGAGAAATTTTTACAAGATTTACAGGGTATGAGATTGAGTTATCACCTGAATGGGGAAGAGGTAGAAAGAGTAGTTAGACAAATTTTGGGTCCGGACTGGCATATGATTTGTGGTGCCTGGAATGCCCGTGACGCGCAACTCAGGCCACTCCCACATAGTGACGCAGAACTAGATGCTAGATTGAAGGGTCTTACAGACCGCATTACTGAAAAATGGAAACCTAGGGCAGATTGGACTTGTATTAACCAATGCGTACAACAAGATAATGAAACAGTAGACGCATACTATGGTAGATTATTAGAATGTTTCAATAATCATAGTGGTATGACTATTCCTGAAAATCAAAAAAATGATAGCCCATATGAACAGCAGTTGAAGAATGCATTTTAAAAGGTTGTATTGCCTATCAATAGCTTCGTCACGAAGCATATGATAGATCACCGAACGAGTAGGCTCCAAGCCTTGTTAGAGTATGCTAGGCATGCCGAAAAACATTTTAACAGTAAAAAGAAAAAGAAAACGCAGGTCTTCACAGCTGAAGACGGTGCGGAAGTTTTTGTAGTACAAACAGCCAAAAAGGGTAAGCGAAATGCTCAGGGTAACAAACGTTCTGACAGAAACTCAGAGTTTTATGAGGACAGGAAAAAAAGAGGTGAGTGCTTCAATTGCGGTAAGAAGGGACATTTAGCAAGGGATTGCAGGAGCAAGGCACCTGTGGAAGAAAAGGATAAAGATGATGAGGATTGACTAGATGGCAGTTATACTGCTCGGCAGTCATTAGGAGAGACTAATGAGCAGGGGAATAATGTAAATACCTTAGAAGAAACAAATGATATGCAACCGGATGTAGAAGTTGGGGAAAGTGAAGTTTTGGACTTGGCACTACTGAGCTTGGAGCTCTATTTAGCAGACACTAAACCGGAAGTTACACTTCTGGTGGAAGGGAGAGAAGTCAAATTTTTGTGTGATTCAGGAGCATCACGAACTTTGATACACCCTTCAAAGTTACCGGAACATTCTGAGTCACCCGATTATATATTAGTGAAAGCAGCAAACGGACAGCTGTACAGGGAACCACTTTCCCATGATATAGCAATAACTGACCCTGTCTCGGGTATAACCCAGAGGAGTAAAATAGTACTTTCTGCCAAATGCCCCATGAACTTATTAGGAAGAGATCTTATGCAACTTTTTGGCATAGCAGTAGTCCCTACCATGAATGGTATGGAGGCACAGAGACAAACTGATGCTTTTGTAGTACGATCGGAGGGTGAGGCCTATTATTGGTACAGCCAGGACCTGGTTACAACCGGTCCAGGGCAGTGACCAAGGAACTGATGAATGTAGCCACCAGCAAGGTGCTTCCCCTCGATGTTGATCAACAACATCTGTTACATTGTACCCTATATTATTGTAGCACATCAGGGCCTGATAAAGAATATGAACAAAAGTTGTTCAGGAATCCCGCAAATAGACTAATACTACGGACTTTATTCTGGGACACTGAGGGCAATAGTGTCGTGAGTTGTTCATTACCTCAGGAATTCTTGGAATTGTACAAATCCAATAAACTACCGCATGTTAGCCTAACCAAAAACAGGAATGTTAGGTGGGTAGACTTGGGTGACAAAGTGACGAAATGGGAGAAACTAACTGACTTAGAGTTATCGGACTTAGGAGTACAGAAACAGAAACTAAATTGGTTAACGCAAGCACGCCCAGCTGTACACTTACAACAGAGTGAAGACAGCTGATTGGCGTTCTTGATAGAAGAAGAAGAAAAAGCTTTGAGTAAAATACCAGATGTTCTTTGGTCAACAGGGAAATCGGATGTAGGACTTATTCGAACAGCAGGGCCAGTAGTTATTACACCAAAATCGGCCTTTAGACCAAGGAAAAGACAATATCCTTTGAGCAAGGATGCAGAACAGGGAATCAAACCTATCATAATGGCATTACTTAAGAAAGGGATACTGGTAGAATCCTTGGATTCACCATGTAATACTCCTCTATTTCCTGTTAAAAAAGCAAACGGAGAATGGCGGATGGTACAAGATTTACAGGCTGTAAATGATGCGGTAATACCAAGGGCACCTACGGTGCCAGACCCACATACCTTGTTAAATGATTTGAAGCCGCAACAAAAATATTTCACTGTGGTAGATATTAGCAATGCATTTTTCTCAATACCTATCCACCCTGACAGCCAGCATTGGTTTGCATTCACATTTCAGGGCAAAAGGTATACGTACACCCAACTACCACAGGGATGTAGTGAGAGTCCAACAATATTCGCACAAGAGATGGCTAGCAACCTGGCGGGATTTTCTCCACCAGGGGGCAGTCAAGTATTACTTTATGTAGATGACATCTTGCTTGCAGCCCCTACCCAGCAGCAATGTAGGGAAGACACAATAGCATTGTTGAAATTCCTAGCTGAGCAAGGACATAAAGTGAATAAACATAAATTACAACTTTGGAAAGAACAGGTTAAATACTTGGGATATGTGATATCCAAAGAAGGCAGAACATTAGATGAAGATAGGAAAACAGCAATCTTACAAGCACCTAGACCAACTACCAAAAAGGAAATGATGTCCTTCTTGGGAACGACTAATTTTTGTCGAAGTTGGATACCGAATTATGCTTTAGAAACGGCTCCATTGGCTGATTTAATATTTAAAACACCAATGGCAGCACAAGAAACACTGCTTTGGACACCGGAAGCAGAAGCAGCCTTTTGCAGACTAAAACAACTGATAGTTTCATCGTTAGTTTTAGGGCTTCCGAATTACCATAAGAGATTTTTCCAGACTGTAGATTGTAGGCAGGGATATATGACGTCAGTACTGACGCAACAACATGGCAGCAAGCAACGCCCCATAGCTTACTATTCATCACAGTTAGATCCGTGGCACGATCATTGCCACCCTGTGTACAAGCAGTTGTTGCAGCAGCTATGGCAGTGCAAGCTTCGGCCTCAGTGGTATTGTTCCATCCTCTCACGTTGAGAGTACCTCATGCAGTTGCAATAATTTTACTGCAAGAAAAAATAGCATTTTTATCCCCTGCCAGACATCTTTCTTGTATGACCATACTTTTGAGTCAACCTCACATGACGATTGAACGATGCGACATTAAATCCATCGACATTACTTCCGATTCCTGTAGATGGCACACCACACAGTTGCCTACAGGAAATGGAACAAATAACCACACCCAGACAAGATCTTACTGATGTGCCTTTAGCTGATGCAGAGGTGACATTTTATGTGGATGGGTCCTGTAGACGAGGTCCAACAGGAAAGAACCTAGTGGGTTATGCAGTAGTGACTGATAACGAAATCATAGAAGCACAACCCCTGCAACATAACCTGTCAGCTCAAGCAGCAGAATTGATAGCTTTGACACGTGCTTGCACTCTAGCAAAAGACAAATGTGTTAACATATATACTGACAGTCAGTATGCTTTCTCTACAGTGCATGTCTTTGCAACAGTGGAAGAACAGGGGAATGATAACATCTACTGGCAAACCAATTAATCATGCACAATTGATTTTGAACCTGTTAGATTCTATTCAGTTACCCACTAGAATAGCTATCTGTAAATGTGCAGCCCATACCAAACAACAAGATAGAATTTCAAAAGGGAATGCTCGGGCTGATGCAGCTGCAAAGCAAGTTGCCTCAGACCTAGAAACTGTGTTTTTAAATGAAGAACTACAACCTTCTGAGACTCTAGATTTAGAAATGTTAAAAACAATGCAGACATTAGCTACAAAAGCAGAGAAGCAAAAGTGGATAAAACGAGGAGCGATCCTTGAAGAGGGACTGTACATCTCCAAAGAGAAAAAGCCAATATTGCCATCTAATTTATTTAGATATGCAGCTTTGTTGAGTCATGGGCAGAGCCATGTCTCAACAGGGGGGATGGTGCAGTTAGTTAACAAGACATTCCAAACATACGGATTTACGAATTATACACAAAAATTTTGTGCAACATGTCATATTTGTAGCAAACATCATGCACAGGGAGCATTTAAACCGAAGCGAGGAGCTTTCCGACACCACCCTATCCGTTCCATACTATTTGTATGGATTTCATAGAACTGAATAAATGTGAAGGGAAAAAATACTGTTTAGTGATCATAGATATGTTTTCAAAATGGGTAGAAGCTTTTCCGACCAGGAATCCGGATGCAGCAACAGTAGCAAAAGCCTTAGTAAAAGAAATCATTCCTAGATTTGGCATACCGGAAAGAATTTATAGTGACAATGGAACACATTTTGTAAACCAGACAATACATCAGCTTGGGAGATTTTTGGGATTTCTTTGAAAAACCATTGTGCTTATCACCCTCAGTCAGCAGGACTGGTGGAGAGGTACAATGGAATTTTGAAAAATAAGTTGAGAAAATTGATGAGTGAGACTCAAATGACTTGGATTTGCTGTCTGCCTTTAGCACTGCTGAGCATGAGAACTGTTCCAAATGTAAGGGGCTTGACCCCTTTTGAGGTAGTGTTTGGAAGAGCATATTGTGTGCCACAATGGAAGGCCCTCATGCCTGCAGAGCTGGAGGCCGATGGCTCATTAGCTAGTTATATGAAGAAATTGTTAACAAATAAGACTGTTTTGCAGTTGAACTCTTTTTCAGACAAACAAGAAGCAAAACCGGAGGCCGTGCTGACCCCGGGGTCCTGGATCTGGCTGAAAATCATCAAAAGAAAGAACTGGGCGAGTCCAAAGTGGGAAGGTCCGTACCAGGTACTATTGGCAACACCTACTGCAGTAAAAATTGCTGAGAGATCATCTTGGGTTCATTTGACGCACTGTAAACCACTCAAAGAATTTAAGTTGGACAAACATTTTTTAACTGACATACCACAGATACAGGATGGCCAGAGGCAGAGTGAATAGAAATGCGAAACAACCCCAAAGACATTGGTTCACTGGCCTACTGATCATACATTTATTAACCATGTTTGTAGTGACCTTTTTGTTGTTATGGTTTTTCTTGCATATAACTACAGAAGTGAAATTGATAAAACGTGATGATGGACTGGCTATAGACTGGCACCCGAACTTCAACACATACCTGGCTATGAAACGAGTCTATGTAGAGACTATGAATGTTTCAAATTGCTGGGTTTGTACTGCAATACCCACAGCATATGGAGGACTTTTAATGTCTGCTGTCCCCCTGGGGATAAATGAAACTTGGGAAAACCTATTATTTGACACGGGTACTGTGAGATCACAAGACAAAGTGGCATTATACTTACCCGTTACTCAGAAAGGAATTGTTTGCTTTGTTAAAAATGATACACTCCAGGTTGGTTGGAGTAACTGTAACATAACTGTGTCTTACAAATGTTATATAAAACCTGTAGACCAAGGTACTAGTTGTAGCACAAACTATGGTTCATATTTAAGCTTGATGAAAACAACATTGAGAGATGTGCAAAAAACTCCTGAAATATATAGACAATTATCTGTTATAGATAAAAAAATGTTTCATTCAGGGTTAACCCGCATCAGTACTAAAGTAGAAAACTGTTATTTTGTTTGTGGGAAAAAGGCCTATAAATGGTTACCTGAGAATTGGTCCGGCAGTTGTTTTTTGGGTTATCTGGTTCCAGCCATAAGACATACTGCAGAATTGCCCCTGGGTAAAATACGCAATGTGAGAAATGTAGCTCAGCAAGCCGAGAATACAGTCAGAAAACCTGCTAATCCAGTGGGTAAGATTGAAGCAAGCTGGAAGGATCATTCGGCTGTGAAGGACAAAGAAAAACTGACTCATATGGACTTGAGTGACAGTGTTATATCCTGGGCTGGGATATTCCCAGCCTACGGAGCAGTCAAATCGATTTGGGAACTGAGGAAATTGTCAAAACTCCTCGAAGTAATGAGCAATGCGACTTTTTCCGCTCTTGAACTTGTGACTGATGAAATGAATGCAATGAGAACAGTCGTACTACAGAACCGAATGGCTCTCGACTTCACCCTAGCGGCGAGAGGTGGTACGTGCGCGCTTATCAAAGAAGAATGCTGTGCGTACATTCCAGACAACCAACACGAAATCAATGATCACCTGGAGGTAATACAGCAGGTGTCAGCAATGGCAGAACCAGGCCCAAACCCACTGACAAACTTTTTCCAGAATCTATTTGGGGGGTGGGGGTCGGTCCTTATGAATATTCTGATTGCAATTTGTGTAGTGCTGCTCATAATTGGAGCATGTGTCTGCTGCGGCATACCCTGTGTGAAAAAATTAGTTAAAGACCTAGTTGACATATCAGTAACTGAAACTATGTACCAGGACATGGAATTGAATTTGTTGATACCAAGTGGAAGCCTATCTGAAATATAAAACAAATGACTTACTTAGCTGAAAATCCTTGAAAGGAAAAGGCTAAGAAATGAAATGATACTGTTTATGTTTCGAATAGAATGAAATGCATTAACAGGAGGGAGAATGTTAGAAAAATATATATTTACATATATGCTGCCTAGAAAAATATATATTCACATATATGCTGCCTAGAAAAACATATATCCACATATATGCTGCTTAGGAAAATATGTACTCAAACATTCAGACATATATAAGTTGTGTGGTCAGATATATAGAGAAATGTGTGCCTTAGACAGGAATAAATGTGCTCAAATCTATATGGAGAGCAAAGATTGAAAAATAGAATAATATGTAATGCATTTAATTCTGTTTTACTAGAATAATAGTAGAAATAAACTTGCATATTATTGCTTGAAGCATAAGCTGCAGTGTGACTAGAAACTTGGCCTTGGCAGAGATCAGCCCGGCCTGGCTCATGTCTGTCAGTGAAAGATTATTTTGCAAAGTTAGAAAATAATGAATCTGTGTGCATGTGTATCTTTTCCTGCTTCCACCAGAAGAATAGCCTTGTGCGCACTATCAAAGATAATGTCCAGCTGGTGAACAAGAAAGAGACAAAGAGAAGCATTAAAGAAGACATGCACCCATTGTATTCGAACTAATCTAAGAGCCTTGAATTGGCTACATCCTCGGAAGGACATTGTGACTGACCAGGTGCTTGCAAGGCTGTAATATTCTCATGGGAAAAAGATTTTTGAAAAACACCATCTCAGCACTTTTTCATAAGTTACTATGATGTAAAGACCCTGTCACTGACCACGTCAGTGAGGTGGGCAAAAGCTGATAGTAAAACATATAAAATGTCATGTGTCTCACCAATAAAGCTAGACAAAATTCTGTACAAGTTTGTGTATGGTTTTTTGCCTCCTAATGTACATTAGAGTATTTGTAAATTAGATACTTGAGTTTCCTGCATTACTGTTTGTTATTGACTGTCATTGTTTTAAATGCCAGATGATTTTTACAGTCTGACTTTAACAAATTTATTTAACAGTTATATTCAGTGATCTGTAGTCTGTGTACTTAAATAGGGGCTCTATTCTCACTGCAGTCAACTGTGTGTGAGTCAGCTGTAACTTGATGTTACAGACAGCACTTTACACCAGCAGGTGGGACACTGTTATTCCCATATATTCAACAGGCAATGCTGATGTCGGCTATATCAGAGTATTGCATATGTATGTATCTCACCAGGGCATGATCAGACAGTGGCCTGGATGTCAGGCAGACATCACATCATGTGATACAAGACAGATTAAAGTGACATAATGTTTTAATCTGTACAGATACATCATGGCATGGCTTGTAGGCTCTTTGATAGCTTGATAAGAAAGCCCTGTTGGGTGTCCTGCAGATGCCTGTTTCTGGTGAACTACATGTAACAGAGAGCATGATACTGCACTGTGTTGATGAGATTATACTACAATGATGTCATGCAATCCAGAGATCTGAATGTGATGGCCTGATGTGCACCTATGTTTATGAGACACACAGCAGTTGTTGACTTCACAACCCTTACAAGGGAATATACTATAAAGTAGTGAAATGATGATGCTGTCCACTGTACAACTTGCGAACACACAAAGACATGAAAAACAGCAGAGACTACAGGAAATAATCCTTTACTGTTTCTGGTACCTCGGCTTCTGCCTTCTTACGGAATACTTTACACACAGAAGCAGCCTTATGTATACAACTTAATGATGCCTAATTAATCAATTATATAATTAAATATTTAAACAGATACATATTCATTTGACATTTCAACCCCTTTACATTTCACAATATTTAACATTTTACCACATTCTTTAATAGTTTTTAAACGTTTGTTAAACATTTTTTAATATGTAATTCTTTGTTAACTTTATTGACCCCAAAGACAATATCAAAATACAATATCAAAAATTAACCCTGAGGATATACTGCAAGCTTTTCTACACTAATTGTTGGCTAAAATTAATCTACTACAACTAAATATCGCTTGAGAGGTGAAGGAACCGGAGGAAATTAAACAAATTAACAGGATTGGATCTGATTTACTGACTGACTCTGAACAGAGTATTAAACAAAGGATCTGTCTGAGTAGTAACCTTGGATATTCACCATTCAGTTATACTAAAGATATGCTTTGCTCCACAATGTCAAAAGAAGACAAAAATATGGAAACAACAACAACAAAAAACAAATTATCACAACTTCAGTCACCAGAAAAAGATTAAAAAAAAGGCAGAAGATTACAAAACAGCAGGAACTTTCAAAAGCTGGAATGAAAAGTAAACCGGATCAACTGGCTAATATGGAAGATATTAAAACTGCTTTGTTACCCATCCAAGAAGCTTTGAGAAAGCTATCAAACCAGGTACATTCTTTTGGTGCCACATGCAGTCAAATTCTTGAAAGGATGGATGAATCAGAAGCCAGAATATCTGAAAATGAGGACAGAATAACATTGCTTGCAAAAAAAACAGACATTCATGACCTGGATATTCAGTCTATGCAAAATAAAATTCTGGATTTGGAGGCATGATCCAGAAGGAACAATATAATTATCACAGGAATTCCAGAATCTATCCGATACAATGATTTAACTTCTACCATTACACAAATATTTGAAATATTGTTCAATGACTCTGAAATAGCTAAACAAATAGTTATCGAAAGAG
The DNA here is from genome assembly GCF_019279795.1 of Protopterus annectens. Lineage (NCBI taxonomy): Eukaryota > Metazoa > Chordata > Ceratodontiformes > Protopteridae > Protopterus > Protopterus annectens. The sequence continues at coordinate 1,315,313,324 of NC_056726.1, read as the reverse complement.
CTCATAGAGCTCTCAGAGAAGCACAAGCCTCAAACATACCTAGACCAGTATACGTCAAAATACTCAACTACCAGGATGTAAACAAAATAATTTTAACTGTTAAAAAAAATGGAGGTTATATTATGTGGCAGAATACTAGAGTTTCTATGGCCCAGGATTTACCATTGCAAATAAGGTGAGCTAGACAAGTATTATCTCCATACTGTAAGTTCCTCATTGAAAAGAATATCAAATTTCAAATGAAATACCCTAACACACTAATTTTTACAGTCGATGGCTCCAAATACTCCATATCTACAAAAAAAGAAGCAAATGTTACCTTTTTGAAGATTTTTAAGTCCCTTCCAGCTTTGGAAGCTTGATTTGGCCATCCAGTCCGTTTGCAGCAACGTGGATGCTGGGATTCCATTCTTACTACATCTTGAGGCTTTAAAATCCTTTGTTTGTTCTCTTTTCTTCACCAGGCCCCTTGGTAAATGTTTACTTAGTTTCTTTTTACAGCTCCAGCTTGTCCACAAAGATTTTCCAAACTTTTATGGCTCTCACGAACTGAGCCCCTTCGCGAAGCAACAGGAAGTCCTTTGGGTGCTGCTGAGGGTCCGCTTTCGAGGTGGCACATCCAGAAGTCTGTCCATTTAATGGTTCCCCTGTCGCGAGCTCGAAGACAGGATTACAAGCTCAGGAAGTAGGAAGATCTCTGTTGAGGAAGCGGAAGCTATTTGGACTGTAAAACAAGCATTCGTGGACAGTTAAAGTATGTAACATGTTTTACTGGTTTAAAGGGAACTGTGAATTCATTCAGGTATGATTACAATTGAATTAATAATGTACTGGCTTAAAATGTGTTATTTAACTGATTGCTTAGAAGTATTACAGCTTTATCATAGTTATTCTTTTTCCTTAGGTATGTTATGCTGAATGTTGATGTGTTAATAACCTTGTAGTATATTTTATTATTTTTTTTTCCTGTATTACTGATGTGTTTTAATACTGCAAATGTTTAGATAATAAGGGGATTTAGTGTGGGATTAATTAGTAAATAAAGAGACCATGAGACATTATATTGTGGGCTCTCTAGGAATGTGAAGGTTATCTTGTTTATATACTGGCATGTGGTTCAGACTGTTTTGAGGACTGTGTTACTCAGTCATCATTTCATAAATTTATTTATATTACCCAGTAAAGTGAAGTTGGAGTCCTATTTCTATTCACCTTGCTTGCTGACATTACAATTCTAGATAATTTAGGCTATATAAATAAAGTCAGATTTAATATTATACTTAAATGTTAAACATTTGCTTTCTCTGTAGTTCTTTTTTCTCTCTTCTAACTAACAATACATATGGTGAATTATCTTTAATTTAATAATGTTATTGTTTAATAAGGGTAGTGTCACATACTTGATTATTTTAGATTTAAATATGGTTGTTAGATAACTTAATGAGATACAAATAATTAGTATAAGTAATAATATATGAGAACTATTTGTGAGGTATGATAGTAACTATAAGTGACTGAAGACCATTTACTTGATAGGTTTAACTAAATAGTGTGTTCAAGAGCTGTGGATATTTATCAGTGTTTATTAGGGAATGTTTTGGTTAAGCTTTGTAGAGTTAGATGTAGCTTTTATAGGTTTTTTTGCATGTTTTTGATGTTATATTTTGTAAGATAAAGAATAGATGTTTAGTAAGGTTATTTACCCATAAAAGTTTTAACAGTGTAAAAAAACCTATGTATGTCCTGGTCCAGGGGAATAGTGGATAGGCACTGGTTAGGGAAGGGATGTCAAGATTGCTTCCAGACAATATATTTTGCTATTATACTCGAATTTAGTACTGTTTCTCACTTTTAAGATATCCTTAAATGAATTAAAGATCTTAGCATGTGGATAATAGACTCATGGAATACTAAAGGGCTCCAGAACTTGAAAAAAAGGAAATTATTTCTTCATTTATTTCAACAGTCAAAGGCATATTTTATTTTATTACAAGAAACCCATTTGACCAATGACCAATGGGCTGTCCTTAAGGATAAGAAATGGATTAGAGAGGTGGTAGCTTCAGAAGGGACAACTAATAGTGCTGGAGTGGCTATTATTATTAAAAATCAGTATCAAGAGAAAATTTTAGATTTTAAAATAGACAAAGAGGGAAGATGGTGTTATGTGATTCTTTCATCTACACTTTATGATAAACCTGTGGTACTTCTTAATATATATGCCCCATGTACCAATCAACAACTTTTTATAGCATCATTTTATTTTATCCTGAATCAATATAATAATTGTTATATAATAATATGAGGTGATTGGAATACATATCAAGGTCCCAAATTAGATAAATCAAGTTTACACAGGTCCTTTAATAATCAAGCAGTGATAGCATTAAAGGAACTTAAAACAGATTTTAAATTATATGACCCATTTAAATACACAAATAATCAAATAAATTCAAATAACTTTACATTTTATTCAAGTTGTCATAAAATGTGGTCTAGGATTGATTTTTTTCCTAATTTCGGATGTACTAATTACTTTAGATCCCTGTGTATCTATACAAGCTCGACACTTATTGGATCATTCTAGAATCACATTAATTTTTAACAAGGACACTAGAAATAGTATGCGTCATAGAGGTTATAATTGGTCTCTAAATCCGTATTTATTAAATAAAGACGATATAACTAAAGAAGTTCAAGGGACCTTTAATCATTTACTAGTTAATCTCTCTAAACACCGGCATCCATCTGATATAGAATGGGAAATGACTAAAGCACAAATAAGAGGAATCTTTCTTCCAAAGGCTACTTATTATAAGAAAATACAAACTAGAGACATACAAGAATTGGAAACTAAAATTAAGTTACTAGATCAGGATTTAATTGGGAACTATAGTAAACAGACTAAAACGGAGTTATTGAAATGTCAAAAAGATCTTTTTTTACTACAAAATAGTAAATTGTCATTTTATGAACAGAAAATACTAGTAAAATATGCTAATCATATTCAGACCCCATCAAAAGCACTAGCTCGTATCATTAATCAATCGAAAATACCTTCTCAAATTTCTAAAATACAGTTTAATAATAAAAGATATACCAATACTGAAGACATTATGAATACCTTTGAATTAATATTCTCTCAAATCTATGGCGAGCATCAGGAATTACTTAGAAATAAGAGTAATAATGATTTTCTGCAGAAGATTATCTTTCCAAAAATTGGTGATGAGTCTCATGAGAGTTTAATCAAACCAATTTCCTCTGAGGAGATAACAGATGCAATTAATAATTTGAAGCCACATAAAGCTCCAGGGCCGGATGGTTTGACTACTGAATTTTACAAAACTTTTTGTGATATATTGGGTAAAATACGTCCACATGTATTTAACTATATAATTAATAACAAAATTAATGATCCGCACTTTAATGCTTTGAAAACAATTCTTATACCTAAAGAGAATGCAGATCTTCAAAATCCGGATAACTATAGACCCATTTCACTTTTAAATATAGACATGAAAATTATGGCATCTATTTTAGCTAATAGATTGAAGAAGGTAATAAACCTAATAATTTCCGATGAACAAGCTGGTTTTATAAATGGCAGACAAACTACTGATAATACGTTATCACTTCATACACTGATTTCTTATGCCACTCATAGAAATCTTAATGTTTACGCACTCATAATTGATGCTCAAAAAGTTTTAGATAGAGTTAATTTAAAATTTTTGTTTGATACTTTATCATATTTCAATATACCCCAAGACTTTATTTTAACATTAAAAAAGTTATATAATAATCCCTATACAACTTTATACATTAATAAAAATTTCTCAAAAAGAATACAAATTAAAAATGGTACCCGTCAAGGATGCCCGTTATCTCCTATATTATTCAATTTATACTTATTTATACTTAGAACCACTATTTCTACATATTAAGCAAAATATTTATCATAATGCTCCAATAGTATATGGTACGAAAATATCCATGGCTGCTTTTGCTGATGATCTTAATATTTACTGTACGATGCCTGTTTCAGATACCAAGAAAATATTAAAAGCAGTGGAAGATTTTGCAGAAATATCTAATTACAAAATAAATTAAAAAAAAACTAATTTATTTCCTTTAAAGACGCCTACACCCTTTTTGCTTTTACCATTGGTAGGTCAGTTAAAATCGAAGAAAAAATAAAATATTTGGGTATTGTTTTCTCAACAGATAATAGAGACTTTTATGTGAACAATGTTAAGCTAATTTGAGATCATATATTGTCTGATTTAAAAAGATGGAATAATCTGAAATTACCAATAATGGCAAAGGCTTCAATTATTAAAATGAATGTACTCCCCAGAATATTATATATTTTTCGAGCTACTCAAGTCTCAATTTCTAGGAAATTCTTTAAACAACTTCATACGGAATTAGGTAGATATGGGAACCTAGGAAAACTAGAATATCTTATGATAAACTGACGACTCCGAAAAATAAGGGATGTTTAGACTTTCCGAATTTTGAAGCATATTATTTAATAATAAATGCTAATAGAATTCTAAGAGTGGTTAACTTTGACATGTCCAGTACTAAATGGTTACCCAAGTGGTTGATTCTGAATTATAAACATGCTGTTAGATTGGGTATTAATTTTAAGGCATTACCTTTTTTAAATAAAGATACCTTTAAAATGTGCACTTTGATGGAACATATTAGATTATATATAACATCAATACAAAACCTGTTTAAATCACTAAATCTCTTACAGTATATGATGACTTTCCAACCATTTCATAAGAACCCGAATTTGAAAATCGGTAATCAATTGATAGATCTTAAAAAATTCCCACTTATAATTGATCTAACCATACCTGATTTATATCCTTTTCTTGGTATCTCAATACATGACATGTTAAGAGAGATGAACCTTCCTAACTCTTATTTAATTATAATGAGACAATTAAAGGATCTTTCAATAAGTTATTTTAGTAATTTCAAAATTAAAGAAGAAGACTTAACCATTTGTTTAAACTTATGGCAAACTCTTATGCAGGACATCAACTATATAACGGCTTCATATAATTTGATAAAAGACGTGAAATATAATAACCAAATACTCTTATCCAAATACTGGAAGGATAAATTATTACTGATTGATGATAAAAAAATATTGAAAGCAATTAATTTAACCTTAAAATCAGTATCTCTTCAAAAGCTATTATTTACTCAGCTGATGATATTTAATAACGCTTATTACACTCGTCTCAGTCTGCATAAATTCAACTCTAAAAATTCACCTAAATGTCCATATTGTATCGATCAAACGGCTGACCTTTTACACATGTTCTGGAGCTATAAATGTATATTCAAACTTTGGAATTCTTTAAAAATTCAATTACAAAAAATGGGTTATCAACAGTCCACACTTTCTTGGGAGTTTATGATTCTTCATATTCCCCCGAATAACTTGAACAGATCCCAAATGATTATACTCATAAATATTTTCTTGTTAATGAAGCTTTATATATCTACAAATTGGCTGAATCCATCTCAGACTTCATGGGAAAATTTTAAAAGTGTAGCGATAAAACATATTTTAGCACATAAATTACTAATTAAAGATCATAAGAAAAATATAAATAATACAAAAATATGGGAGCAAATCTTTAACATTGTGTTAGCTTCATGTCTAATCCACTTTTCCCCGGGAAGTACATACTTAATATGGAGGTTAGTATAGATAAGCCTTATATTGATACTAGATTTTTTTTTAATACCCTTTTAGAATTTTATCTTAATGTATAATGATCTTATGTAACTGTTGGAAGCATTCACGTATATAATGTACATATGTTGTAGTATTGTATTAACAATTGGAAAAGAATAAAGATTTATTATTGAAAAAAAAAATACAATATCAAAATACATCAGAATTTCACCTAAAATGCTCATATGTCTATAATTCAAGATTCATGCCATTGGGATAAAGAGTATTATAATTAATAATAAACTTGGATTCCATTCTCAATAATCTTTGTTGAAAATATTACTTATCCCCACCCCATAAGGTCTAGCAATAACACTAAAAATAAAACCTTCTGCCAGGCCTTCATGTTTAACATGAAAATGTTGAGCTACGGGGCTGTCTATCCTACCATTTCTTATATCACCAAGGTGCTCCATAATTCTCAATTTTACCTTATGTTTAGTATGTCCAATATACCATTTTGATAATGGACAGTTACAGCTGATCACGTATATAACTCCAAAGGAGTTACAATCAAAATGATCAATGGCCCTATAACTTTTACCATTGATCATTTTTCCATCCAAATTTCTGATTTTCTCACAAACTTTACATCTCCCATAGGCATAAGCACCTGCATTTATTGCCTCCTTCCTTTTGCTCTTACTTCTTAACATCTCTTTCAAATTTTGAAATCTTCCATGAGAAAAAAACAACCTTCTTAGGAAATATGTCACTTAAATTTTCATCCCTACTTACAATAGGCCATAACGAATTTACCAACTTTTTTTAAAATTGGTGAAAAACCTGAATATCTATTGACAAAAAATATAACATCATCCTGTTTATCCACATGATCAGCTGAATGAATATCTCTCTCCCCATCATATGTTTTCAAATTCGAATATAACCATTTTTTATGAACTCCAAGTTTAAATTCTTTTTCTACTTTGCTTCTTGCTTCTCTAATTAACTCATGAGAATATCCTCGTGCATATAACCTCTCTTTAACAAGATCAAATTCAGCTTTTAACTTCATCCTTTCTGAAGTATTATTTGCAATGCGCTTAAATTCCCCTAGCGGTAAAGATTTGATTAGATGGGAACTGTGCATGCTAGAAGCATGCAAAAGATTGTTTACAGCAGTAGCTTTATGAAAAGGCTTATACTGCACCCTTCCATCCATGCCCACATATAGTTCCACATCTAAAAACTGCAATCTTCTCCTATCAATAGTAAAGGTAAAGTCTAACCCACATGGATTATCCCTCAACCTGGTGATGAACACCTCAAACTCTTTAGGGTCACCACTACATAAAAATAATAAATCATCAATGTACCTTTTGTATTTCACTACCTTCCTACAGAAGAACTCAGTTGGATACAAAAACATATTCTCAAAATAAGCCATGAAAAAAATAGCATATGATGGAGCAAACGATGCACCCATAGGTGTACCTTCTTTTTGAAGAAAATGTTTTTTATCAAACTCAAAATAATTATGAGTTAAACAAAATTCCAACAAACTGATTATATAGGTCATACTGGGCCCCTCAGCTAACATTTTGGAAACTGCCTCTAGTCCCCAATTAGTTTTAATGCAAGTGTAAAGACATTTAATGTCAACACTGACCCAATAGAAATTATCCTGCCATAGAGTCCCCCCTATACAATCACAAATGTCCTTAGTATTCTTAACATGAGAGGGTACTCTGGAAAGATGACATTTCAATAATGAGTCCAACAGGATGCCCATATTTTGCAGGTAAGCACCTTTACCTGACACTATAGGTCATTCTGGTGGATCCCTTAAATTCTTATGGATCTTTGGGATGATAAAAAAATTTGCATCCTAGGGTATTTAATGTAAAGTTTTCTAACATCAGTAGAGACAAAAAAATCCCAAATGTTCACCCCTTTCTAACAACTCTAATAAAGCAGTATTAAATTCTGACAAAGGGTTGGTGGGCAATTTCACATAAGTACTATTATCAGGTAGTAACAATGGTATTGTACTTCTCTCTTAATAAAATTACCCAATTTTCCCCTTTGTCAGACTGTGTAAATACATAGTTTTCACTTAGCCCTCTTAACTCACAGAGAGCTAACCACTCTTCTTCAGACAAATTAAACTGCTTGTTACTTCTTTTAAATCTACTAAATTCACTTTCAACTTGATTACACAATGTTCTTTCAAATACATTAATACCAGCAGCTGTTCTAGGGGGAACAAATTCACTCATGGGGCACCTTAGGTACTAAAAACCTCCCATATCCTGTATGGAACTCAAATCCTAAGGCAGTTTCATCAGACTCATTTTCATCTGAAAAAATATTTACCAACTCATTTTCATGTATAGACATATCCAACAAAGAACTCTCTAGTAATGAAACATCACTAAAATCTTCAGAACTATTCATTATATCTGCCCCCTTATTTGCAAAAAAAGCTCTCAAATGTAATTTTCTGCAAAATTCTTTGACTTCCAAAATAACATCAGCCATAGAGAGAATGCAGGTTATTCAGCGATAAATTTGTTAAATTTATGATACTCAAGTCCTCACCTACATGTATATCATTATGAAAGAAAGAGTCATGATCCTTACTCGCATCTACACAGGAAAACCCTTGTTGTTGTTGTTGTTCATACTCAAAACCGTCAAAATCACCTCCGTCTTCCCTTTCCTTGAAATCGTCGTCCGCGTCCTTTAACTTGTGATGGACTCGGCTTTGAGGAAGGTATTGTGGCATTCAAACCACTAGGTTGAGGGCTGGTTTCTACATTCAAATTGTCAAAGGAAACACTTTTTCTACCAACCGATACTGTCTCTGAAGATGAAACCGATGACTCTTGCACATCGCGAGTTTTGCTGTTCCTGAAACCAGATCGACCATGCCCCCTCTTTGGACTGTATTGCCAGGAAAAGATTTTACCAGTTTTATAATCATTAGAATCACTTACAAATGTCTTCTTTTTACGATGGATAACATCTGACTTGATTCTGGATAACCTGACTTTAATCTCTCTCATATTTTGGTTTGATAACCCCTCAGAAGTTTCATTGATGAGTGCCTCTTAAACTGCCGAAATGCTGGACCGCATCTTGGTAAGCGCTCTCTCATTGCGCTTTATTAACACTCTCAACCAGCCTAAGGTGCATTGCAACGATATCTTCTTCCATTCAAAAAAAGATCTAATTCTTCATCAGAAAAGTCATACGCTGGCAAGCGTTCAACTCTTAACCCCCTGGGTGTGATATTAGAGTTGACATACTTCTCTAAAAGTCTTAAATCATAAAACATAGTACCTTCCATGATCAACAGTTTTCCAATTCTTCATATTTCATCGAGCATTCATTATGACCAAAAACCCACGGGTCACTTGAAGCAAACTTTTCTTCTCTATCCTTCCATATTGCCGTGAAACTGAACCTCTCCTGGTTCATTGAAGCACCCCCAGGTGCTGATGCTGCTCCGTTGGTGGACATATTCAACAAAGATTATTGAGAATGGAATCCAAGTTTATTATTAATTATAATACTCTTTATCCCAATGGCATGAATCTTGAATTATAGACATATGAGCATTTTAGGTGAAATTATGATGTATTTTGATATTGTATTTTGATAATGTGTTTGGGGTCAATGAAGTTAACAATGAATTACATATTAAAAAATGTTTAACAAACGTTTAAAAACTATTAAAGAATGTGGTAAAATGTTAAATATTGTGAAATGTAAAGCGGTTGAAATGTGAAATGAACATATATCTGTTTAAATATTTAATTATATAATTGATTAATTAGGCATCATTAAGTTGGTGTATAAATAAGGCTGCTTCTGTGTGTAAAGTATTCCATGAGAAGGCAAAAGCCTAGGTACCAGAAACATTCAAGGATTATTTCCTGCAGTCTCTGCTGTTTTCTGTGTCTTTGTGTGTTCGCAATTTGGTTTGCAGCTTCGGCTGTATTGTATTGTTCACTGTACAACTTGGCAAGGCAAATATAATTCACAGGTACAATTATCATTTAAACAACAGAAATGCAGATATACTAAGCAATAACTTAGCGAAGCACCCTGTGCAACAGACACAAAGCTTTAGTTTCCCTGAATCCAAAAGAGTAAAAATTTACCTAAACAGCAGAGGCCTCCAAAGCAGACACCCAAACAACTGCTACCTCAAGACACCCCACAAGCAACACATAAACCACAAAAGCAGTGTGCAAAGCAGTCACAGCCCTTAAGGCCAAATACAACACCAAACATACTTGTCATAGGTGACTCCATAGTCAGACACACTGACGTCCCACTCACCAGGCTGAACAAGGAGAGGGTCACAGTAAGCTGCCTATCGGGCGCTAGAATCCACCACATAACACAAGCACTCGGGTCACTCCACGGCAAGTACAAATATGACACAGTCATTGTCCATGCTGGTGTGAACGACCTGAGACGTACCTCCCTGGACTACATGAAAAGAGACATAGAGGAGCTCTCTGATTATGTAGCCCAGGCAGGTATGACCCTAACCCTGAGCAGTATCCTTCCTTCACCAAGAATGATGCCACAATATAGAGACAAGATGATCAGCTTTAACAATTGGCTTAATGTCTGGTGTCATTCAAAGGGGATCCAGTGTCTGTCTGCCTGGGATGACATGCTTGACAAGCCACGCTGCTTAAGGGACGGCTTGCACCTGTCACCCTGGGATTCGGATATTGGCTAAGGCTCTTGCCACCCCAATAGTGCCTTTTTAGGCAAGGCTCAAATTCTAAACCTACCACCCTAGAAAACAAAATGGGAAGAAACTGAGGGTAATGCTGCTCAATGCCAGAAGTCTAAATCTCAAAATGCACGCACTCGAGGCCCTTCTCAGTATGGAGAACATCGATGTCTGTGCTGTAACTGAAACCTGGTTCAAGGCTCCTGAGAGCACCCGGCTATTAGGTTTTACCTCATATCATGCGTTCCGGCCCCAAAACCCAGACCACACCACAAAAGGAGGGGGTGTATCCATATTCATAAAGGATACCCACACCTCCAGGTTGGTGGCAATGCATGAAGCTTCGGAAACCATCCAGGTGCAACTAACCATAGGCAAAACTGCTCTACAAATTGTAGCATGCTACAGGCCACCCTCTCAAACTCAGGAACCCCACACAGCCTTCCTGAAGACACTGGAGGGTATAAATGTATCTCCAAACACCATCATATTGGGTGACTTCAACTACCGAATATAGACTGGGAACATTACTCAAGCCCTAACTTTCTAGCCCAACGGTTCCTGGAGTTCATAAATTCAAATGCCATGGAACAGCTAGTCACTGTTCCCACGAGAGGAGAAAATATACTAGATCTCATTGTCACAAACATGGGGACAAAATGCTCCACACCGGAAGTATATCCCTCATTGGTGAGATCTGATCATAAACTAATCTCACTGGAAATCCACATCCCGCCCCCACCCCAAACAAAAAAGACCATAGTGAAGAACTTCTCTAAAGCAAACTTCACACTACTCAAGACTGGTGTGGTATCCTTCAAGGCCCCTGATCCAGTGGAAACCACAACCCAAGCTGCGGAAGCCCTTACAAATGCCTACTATGAACACCTCCAGGACTGCATGGATTAGGCAATCCCAAATAAAACCAAGACTCTTTCCACAAAGGGCAAACGTCCAGTCTGGTGGACCCCAGCCATTAACAAACTTTACAATAAGAGGAGAAAGCTATTACATGATAGAACAAAATCCATAAAAGGGAAGTCACCCCTGATTATTAGTAAAAAAATACGAGCACTCATAAAATCAACTAAGGCCAATTTTGAGAGAAAAATTGCCATGGATTCAAAGGACAATCATAAGGCCTTTTTCAGCTATGTTAGGAACCTGGGTGGAAACTCCCAGATATGCTCAGAATTAGTCCAAAATGATACAAAAATCACTAAACCCACAGACATTGCCAACATACTGGCAGACAGGTTCAGTGCAAACTTCACCCCCTCTCCCCCCTAAAGGAGAGATAACTATCCCAGCCGAGTGTAGCCTCCCGGACATCTCAAATGCGCAGGTGAAAGCTGCTCTCTCTAAAGCTAAAAACACAGCATCAATGGGACCGGATGGTGTCCCCGGCTGTGTGCTACACGAGCTAAATGAGGAATTAAACCCGCACATAAGGCAGCTGTTTAATCTCAGCCTTACCACAGGATACGTGCCCAAGGAGTGGTGTACGGCAACTGTGGTCCCACTCCACAAAGGCGGCGCCTCTACGGACCCTGGTAATTACCGCCCCATAAGCTTAACAAGTCTAGTCTGCAAAGCTATGGAGAGGATCATAATGGAGCTCATAAACAAAGATATAGGGGACTTGCAGACATTGGACCCGACCCAGTTTGGCTTTGTCAAGGGAAGATCATGCCTTTTGAACTTGGTCGACTTCTTCGAAACAGTCACCAAGGCCATTGATGAGGGAAAGGCAGTCCATACAGCCTACCTTGACCTTGCAAAGGCTTTCGACACAATACCCCACTCGGGTATTGTAGAAAAACTTACCAGCTTAAATGTAAACCCATATGTCACAAGATGGGTTGCAAACTGGCTTAAGGACAGAACCCACAGGGTTAGAGTTGCTGGCGCTGTGTCAGACTCCAAGCCGGTCACAAGTGGTGTCCCGCAGGGCTCGGTCCTTGGCCCCCTATTGTTTGGCATCTACTTCTCAGAAGTACAGGCCAACATGGGAGGACTTTGGCTGACAAAGTTTGCAGACGACTGCAAACTGGGCGCCATAGTGGAAAGTGCATCGGACATGGATATCCTTCAGAAGGGACTCACAGAAACAGATAGCTGGTGCCAGAGCCATGGCCTGAAGTTAAATGCCAAAAAATGTATAGTCATACCCTTCGGGAAAAACAAGGTAACCCCAAGCTACCATAGAGGTGGCAATCCACTAAGCACAGAAGAGGTTATCAGGGACCTGGGGACCCAGGTTGACAGTGGCCTTTCTTTGACACTCATGTTGCTAAAGTGGTTAGAAAGACCTTCTACATTGCCCACCTGATCATGAAGGGATTCACATCCAGATCTAGTGAGGTCATTGTTCCCCTGTACTCTTCACTTATCAGACCAATGATCGAGTACAATGCCCCATTCGGGATGTATCTCACCCGACATCTGCAGCAATTGGAGAGACCCCAAAAGTTCCTCACCAAAAGGATAAAGGGACTCCAAAATCTGTCATATGCTGCCAGATTGAAGAAACTCCAGCTCTATTCAGTCGCATACCGTCTGCTCAGAGGTGACATGTGCCTGACATACAAGGCCATGTCCAACCCGGAATTAATGGACATGCTCCACCTCAAAACATCCAAATCCACCAAAACCACTAGAGCAAGCGACTTAAACCCTAGCATGGATATAAATAGGACGTGCTCAAGGGATAGATTTATCACTCAGAGACTCCCTATGCTGTGGAATAAAATCCTGGTCCATGTGAGGCAGAGCACCTCGCTGACTCTGTTCAAGAGAAATCTAGACCTGTGGATGGGAGATCGTAGGTTTACCCCAGGAATCATCTCTGTGTTACTGCTGGACAGAGGCACAACAAACTAATGGGCACAGTATTTTTTCATATAAGGGGTGGCGTAAGCCACAAAAATTTGGGCTAGGCTTATAAATGCCTTAGGGCAGATAGCCTAGTATAAACCTATGAACCTATAAAAGAGAGAAATCAGAGATATGACACAGCTATCATCACTTGCACAGGATGTTGTGGGGGTGGGGCAGGAACCTTAGGCTGACAACAAAGGTTGTTGAGTGTATGTGTGAGTAAGAATGGTGAAGCAGGCAGACTGAACCATGTAACTGTTGTTTGTGTGTCTATAGTGGTACTCCATGTGAAAGTGGTGTGTGACAGTGTGCATGAACACAGCCAGGCTCAGTGCTAGCCATACATCTTGGTATGTTGGGCAGGTGTAAGCTGTACATTAGGAGAGTTGTCAGTTCATTATTGTCACCCCTGAACATGAGACCTGGCTCTGCCAGGAGATGCACTGGCATCTCCACACCCAAAGTCAGATGCAGTGCTACTACCTGAATGTGATTATTGTTTGCTGGACATGATCCTTTCACTGGAATGCCCAGGACCATGACCCCCATGGCCTGCCATGTCTGTGTGTGGAGTGTACACTCCCTGATGTTGCAGGGGAATTGCTGTCACTATGAGAGTGTGATTGGCATGGGCATGTTGGCTAGAAGAAAAATGTATTTGTGAGGTTTGCTTGTGTTAAAATGTAACAATAGTGCACCCTGCTGGAATGAAAAGAAATGTACATGTATTATTGTAACTGAATTAAATGTATATGTTTTAATGGATGATATTGGGACAGCAGAGGTTAACCAGCTAGCTTACTTTAAGAAAAATAAGGGAGATGAAAATGAGCTATTAACCATTAAAACATCACCCCACAGTGCTAAATACAACCAGAGACAGTGGGTCTGGGAGAATTCTTTGTTCATTAGCTCAGTAAAAAGATGGGAAGCCCCAAGTACTGCCATAAACATTTAGAAGTGCCTTGTAGCTGTCTATGCGAAATTCATGCTGCAGCTTCAAAGGGGGATACTGTGAGAACCTGGAGTGTGACTAGATGAGGTCATTCTGCAAGCCATCTTGAATATTATATTTTACAGGGAGTAATCTCTGAACATTGAGAATCCTGTTTTGGGGAACCTGACAAAAAGACTGCTCATGTATTTCATTGTGCCTTGCTCTGTCAAGTAAGTTATTAAGGAATAGTAATTCTCCTAGATTCAGTCAGGAATATAGTGAAGCCTAGTTTAGAGATTGTTTGTCTTTATTAGTATGAGCTTGTCCCGCAATGTTATTTTCAATATTTCCTGTGAATTGAACTCTGTGGTTTATTGCAAATATATATTTGCTATTTCCTCATTCTTTTATTATTTATTATTAAATATATTTAAATTTTTCTTGTGGATGGTCTTTTTTAGAAAATATTTAAGCTTTGAGAGTATTTGCACATATTTATTTGGTGACAACTCTGGCCATTCCTGAAAGTCTTGCTGTTTGGTCAACATTACCATTTGTATTAATATTAACTTCACTCAGCATAATTGGGTACCCTTTCAAGAGCCTTACAGTAACTGAATGGTGACAGTGAATGTACCTTATAGTCTGGACAAAGTTGGTAGAGCATGTAATTTATGCCAGCCTTTCCCAGGTGTATGTGTGTGTGAAAATTAAATCTCAAATAGTGTGTGTATGTCAGCTACTTGGGGCAGGGACATGAAGCACTGCTTTCACAGTTCCAGTGGGGAGCTTTACTGTGGACCAGGAGACAGGCTGATAGAGATATCCAGGCCCTGAGATGAGTGTGTACCCTGTGTGCTCTTAAGGAAAATTGTGCTTGATGCAGAGAGGTCTTCATCCAGAAATACTGATTGTATCCATTTGTATTCCAAGTGCACATCCCTCTCCAGTGTCAGTGGTGAGGATTCAGCCACCTTAATTACTGTCCCAGCATGGGGACAACACACTCAGCTTTTTCAAATGTTGCCAAATAAAAAAGTGCACCCTCTGAGTAAATGCAATTCTACATTGGTCTTCCTCTGTGACAGACATGGAAGGCATTTCTAGAGAAGGTGCTGAGAACATATTTTTTGAGATTGTAATTAGCTGGCAGACTTTAGGAATTCCCTGCAAACCACTCTGGCAGAGATGCTGGTTGACCTGATTGGATTTACTGGGCAGATTATTTTTTTGAGCTAATATACAGAATCAGAATTGCCTAGACATAGTAAAACCTTGCTGAGTCTAATTATGGTGGCTGCCAAAAAAGCAATTACTAGAATAGAAATCAAAGTCTAGACCAACTTTACTAGAAGTAGTGAATATAGTAAAAGAGATAAAACAACTGAACTTGGGATCTTTAGAAAAGGGACAGAGCAAACTGCATAGAAAAAATAGGAATTGTGGGAATAATATATGAAGAGAAGGAATGAGGTTTAAGGATTTGAATGAGCCATATAATGTTTAACTGATAATGACTGGATAGATTATAAAGTGATGTATAATGTTTGCAACTACAGTTGTTTCAGTGGTGTCTGTGATATATAATGTTTCCAACTAAAGTGGTGTCAATGTTGTTTCTTTTTCAATTGTATAAATGTAAGATTGCCTGTGTCATACATCATAATTTAATAAACATGTTTATTGAAATAAAGGGGGGTGTCCAGGAATCCAAATTGTTTGTTGGACTCCTAGTGAATGACCATGGGCCCTGGCTCCTGCAGAGGCACTATCATGGATCCTAATCAAGGACAGGGGCATGGAATATTCTGGTCTGGGCTCTGACCAGTGATACCGGTATCCACCACACTGGTAAACAGTGTAGAAATCACAGCGAAGACTTCAGGATGAGGAGGAAGGATACCCTTGACCATTGGACTGAGGAATGTCAGACTGGTGGCACCCCACAGATGTGTAAGTATGACTTTCAGACATTACTTGTAATAGTTTAAAGCTGCATATAGTCAGGTTTGGTATTTGTAATGTTACTCTGTTCATTTCTTTTTTTTCACAGCTGAGGCAGATCATGATTTGAATGTTAGAGCTCATGAAAGTCAATTGGCAAGGATGCGAGCAGCATGTGGTAAGTATGCATCACAATAGTACTGTTGTTGTAGCATTAAAAGTTAAATACTGCTTTGTAATACCTCTGTACAGGTTTTGCAGAATTCTCAGATTGTTACCTCATAATTTTTGTTTGTTTCTCATAAATTGTGTCTGTCTGGCAAATTTTTACCAAAGCTTTGAGGACTGCAGTCAGAAAATTATATTTGTATCTCATACTTCATACCTTTCAGAAAATGTGTGCTAATGCAAAGCTTGTTGTTGTATCACTTTCCTAGATTTGTAGAAGAATATGTAAAATGTGTTACTATTTGTGCACCTATGTACCCCCAGTATTTATTGCTTGGTCCAAATTTTTTGGCTGTAAGAGGTTGTGAGGTATGGGCTTAGTTGATATGTAATGCAGTAATATCTGTAAACTGTACCAATTCCCACAGACTGTCCTGTCTTTGTATAGTTACAGATATAATTGTGGTTTTCAGTCAAACAATTCCATAAGTGTTGAGGACTGACGTCACTAAATAATGTCAGACATCAGATTTAGACCTCAGACCCTTCAGAAAAGTCATGCAAGTTCAAAACCTGTTACTGTATCACCTTAATAAGTTTGTAAGAGCAAGCATGTAAGTGTCATCCCTACATTTTGGACTTTAGCCCCCTATTACATATGACTTTGTCCACATTTATTGCTGTAAGAGTTTGAGGGCTATGAATACAGTACTATAAAAGAGAGACTACATTTCATAACTGTCAAAGTAAAGTATGTAGGTAGTACTCTATGGGAACACAGAACACTACGGTAGTAGTCAGCAGTTGTGGGTTCAAACACCATAATTACCAAATCGACAAGTGCTGTTATGTTTTCATTATTATTGCACTACAGCTGCAGACCTGTCTATCAGTGACACAAATGGCCTACTGGAAAATGTAGTTAATAGAACTGGAGCCTGCATATGGGCAATACATGCACACATCAAGGATTGCTGGCTAAAATCTATACTATGGTGTACATCTGTTAGCAATTGGGTATTCAGACATGTTATAAAAATGTTTGTTTACAGTTTGTACTGTTTAAAGTAAAGGTAACATAATAGAGTAAAATAATTGTATTAATGTTTTCTATGTCACTTATGATATTGCTAATGTTCCCCCTTTTTTTCCTCTTTCCCCACCTGTTATGTTCTTTTTTATTTCTATTTTTTTTCCATAGCACAGCAGGGGAGGCCTGTCCCATGGGAACCACCTGCCCCCACTCCACCAGCTATGGCACCATGTCCCAGCATGTCAGGGACACAACCTGGTAGCATCCCCCCCTTCTGCTGCCCCTGCACTACCTGGTTCCCTCAGGAAGCAGTGGCAGAGGTGGTGATTTTATCACCCTTGATGAACTGCCAGGGTTGGTGCATAGGATTGTGCACCACACAGCTGGTGCATGCCTATGCTCTCCATCATTGTTCTGAATAATTCAAGGATATGAAGACACCAGACCCTACACCACTAGTGCAGTGAGGTGACAGTGATGACAGTCCACTGTGTGAGAACTTGATTTTCACTGTCTCAAAACTTGATATCCATGGGCTCTGGATGTCATCCCTCCCCACCCATGGTGTTCACCCCCGTTTTGTGTCCTTCACCATCCCTGTATATTGTCTTGTATGTCCTATCTGTCTGCCATTGCTTCCTCAGCTACCCTCCTTACGTTACCCACACATACCTAGGTCCCTACCCCAACATTCCCCTCTCTCTGCCAAAATTTAAAAAAGGCACCTGCCCCAAAAAGTATTGTTCCATACATAGCTCTCAATTTCACAGACCTGTCTTCATGACACCCTTCATTTGGTCCATTTGGCTATACAACATGATTGTGTTGTGGTCATCTCTCTCTCTCTCTCTCTCTTTTTTTCTTGAGGTGACAGCCCAAATTCAGCTAATATTCTTTATATATGATCATGTTTTGCTGTTGCTGAAATGGATAGCTATGGTTCTTTCCTACACCCTTCCTGCACATTCCTGCCCTCCTTTCACTTTATTTTTCCCCTGCTTGCTCCCCATTTCACCACTTTCCAGTCTTCTCCATTTCTTTTCTTTAGAGAATCTGTGTGTGATGGTGAGCAATGGTGCCTATGGCAAAAGCAATTAAAGCCATTATATAAACCTGTATTTGAAACCACTACCATGTATCACAAAAATGATGACACAGATACATAAGTATCCCAATTTATAATTTTTATTTACACTTAAAAGTATGTTGCATACACCTGTATTTGTATCCAGAGCCATCTGAACCAAAACAAGGTTGGATCAATGCATTAACAGATGGTGCTGCAAAGGCAGTCAATTTGCAGGTGTATTTTACACACTGCATATAAAATTGCAGACTTCACTGCTATTGCATACACCTGCTACTTAACTGAGTCTTTGGTTGCAGGTAGTAATTGACTTCAGACAGTGATAAGTTCCTTTTTCTGGCCACAGAACTGGTTCCAAATAAAGCTGTAGCTAATACTATTCACCACTATTCTCATTTCTGTTATTTATAATTTTTTTTTATGCCTTACTTAGTGAGGCTGTGTGATGCGCACCATGGTGCACACATGCTTCATAAAAATAAATGGGGACTGCGCACTAAGGCTTTGTAAAACATTAATGTCTATCATGCAATGATGCTTCATACACAGTTAATGTTGAAGATATGACTGGTGATATAAGGAGCAAGCACTGAGTAGAAAGGGAAAATATAAAGATAAAATATGACAGTTAATACTGACTGTTTAAAATACACCTAAAGAACTGACTCTGTGTCAGATGGGTTAATGCATTGTTGTTGGAGGCAGATGGTACTGGGCTCGAAATGGAGAATAGGCATGAATTTTACATGCATGATAATTTTACATACATTTACTGATACTACTACCTTTTACCATTGCTTTGCGATGGTGGCATTGCACACCATTACACACTGATTATTTAAAGAAAAGAAATGGGGAAGATAGGAAAGTGGTGAAATGGAGAGCAATCAGGGGGAAAAACAAAGTGAAAGTTGGGTAGGAATGTGCAGGAAGGGTGTAAGAAAGAACCACAGCTATCCATTTCTTCAACAGTAAAAACTGATCAGATGTATATGATATTAGCTGAATTTGGGCCATCACTTCCAGACACAGAGGTGACAACAACATAATCATGCTGCATAGCCAACTAGACCAAATCAAGTAGACTCATGTGCAAAATGCAGAGCTATGTATGAGAGGATTTTTTTGGGGGGGACAGGTGCCCTTCTTTTCTGTCTGGAGCAGGGAAGTTGGCAAAGTGAAGAAGCAATTGCTGACAGATAGGACATAAAAGACAAGATAAAGGGATGATGAAGGACACAAGAGGGGGTAAGCAACATGGTTGAGGTGAGAGTGGGGAATCAAGGTCTCATGGGTGTCAGCACGGGTGACAGTGGGAATTGAGTCCTCACCAGTGGACTGTCACCACTGCTCCCTCATTGTGCCAGTGGCTGCAGTGCCCGACATGTGCCTCTTTGACAGATACTTTGTACCAGAAAGGAGAGCATAAGCTCCATCTGGTGTAGGTATGTGTCCACTGTGAGGTGCACAATCCTACACACCATACCTGGTGACCCATTCCAGGTGATAAATGCACCCTTTCTGCCACTGCTCCCAGAGGGGACTGCAAGCCTATCCTGTAGGGCAGAACTACCTGATGGTCCAGGTTGCACAGGTGGAGCTGAGCGAGTACTGCCAGGCTAACAGTCCAGATGTGCTCAGCCTTGGTGCTGTAGCTGGTGGACTAGGAGTAGGAGGATAATGTGGGACCTGCCTATACTACTGTGCTGTAGTAATAAAAAATAATTAGCATGCAATTATAAAATAAAAAAAATAAAATAAAAAATAGACACATAAAAAATAAATAGATGAACAAAGAAAACTAAAAAAATAAACATAATAATAATAATAAAAACGAAACATTTATATAACAACAAATACAAACAAAATTAGAAATAATAAATTAAAACAAAGAAATGCAAAAACTATACATAATAACAACAAAATGAATACAAATTAAACAATAGAAAAGAAGGAAAGGGGTGGGATGAGAGAAAAAACAGGAAAAAATTACTAACTTTATAGTAAATATACAAAAGCTTTCTACAATTATTTCACTTTATTCTGTTACGTTTTACTTTTAACATTACCAATCCCTAAGAAATGTCTTTATTACCTTGAAGACTACCCTGTTACTAACAGAAGGACACTGTAACACCGATCAGATTGCAGCCAGCAATCATTCATGTGTGCATATATTGCACATACACATGACTAAACTTGACAACAGGCCATTTGTGGCAGAGGTATTGTCTGAAAGTAACTTGCTATAATGATGATTAGCTAACAGTATTGTGTATATAATGATGAAAACATAACCCTATTCTACACACTATTGTATATTTGGGAAGTGTGGTCTTTGAACCCACAACTACTGACTACTGTAATACTCTACTTTGCTTTTGGACTACAGGCTAATGCTTACATACTTTCCTTTTATACCTTAGACATTCCTGCTCACTGTTATTTGAGAAAAAGAAATGGTTGTTTTATGCAACAGAGTAAGGCATGCATACTTTCTTTTACAGTTGAGATACGCATGCTCAATTATATACAACTGTCTGAAATAACAAGTAACCCATCTTTAACAGTTAAAGTTACAATAACAGTACTTTTTATAGGCATACATACCACGTGCTTCATTCATCCTTGCCAGGTGCACTCCATGAGACCTCACATTCGAGGCCCTTTCTTCAGGATCTGCGGAAAAAGAAAACAGAATGTCATTATGAATATCAGTCTTGAATATATACAGTTATAAATTTTACAATTGGTCAATGCATTTTATACTTACACATTTGTGGAGTGTTTTCTGCTCTATATTCCCTGATTTGCTGATCAAGGGTATCCCTCTTCCTCCTATGGATATTGTCATAATGATGGTGACACTGCTCACCAGTACATGGGATACCTGTCACACTGGTCAGAACCCTAGCCAAACTAGTCCAGGCTTCAGACTTATACTAAGAACCTGAGCAGTCCCTCTGCAAAAGGCATGGCCCATGCTCCTTAACTAGAAGCTCAACAAAGACTTTGGACTCCTGAAAACCTTAAAATTGTGGTCAAAACTGCACACCCTCTCCAACACCAGCCATGTCTCCTATAGCTCAAGCTCAATGTATAACGAGCATTTCTTGCCAAATTCACTTTAAATATATGTTTTCCCTCCAATTGCACATATTGCACATACTGAAAGTACATACTGTCTGTTTTTGCTACATTTGAAACAGTTGTGCACCGCTTACCATCCAACAGACACTATAAGCCAGCATGCGTCTGTTTGCTGGATGGTAAGCAATGCTCATAAGTTTGCAAAAAAAAAAAAAAAACAAAAATAAAAAGCAATGTAGAAATATACTTGCATGATCATAGTACACATTATCCCCACAGTCATACTTTTGATTATATATACACAATACCCATATAAATTAATAGGTAAATAACTGACACAAAATTAGTGTCAGTTCTCATACATGTAAATATTAATATCAGCTACACTATTTCAGGTGTTATGAGTGAGAACAAATCTGACATGATATGGAACAACAAAAAAAGTGTATGGAATATGCAGTTTTCTAACCCAGAACCATGTGTACAGTAGTCCTAAACTTACAGCTCTTGCCACAAGAAGGGTGAGGATACACTTGTCTATGTTGCACTTTATTTGTATAATCTGCAATGTCAACACAATAAAAGAAAGATTTGCTCGGCCTATATGAGAACCCAGAACCATTTGCACTCCAGACTTGACTTACAGTATCACCTCTTGCCACAGGATTAGCTGCATGACATCCCCAATATTAGTAGTCATTGTTAACTTGACCATGTTAGCGTAGTGCAGCCTCACTTACAGGGTTTGTGCAATGCCCAGTGGCATTAACTGAATGCATCCAGATTCTATTTTTGGGTGTCTGGGTCATGTCTGATACATGGGTGGCCCAGTCATGCAAATGAGCTAAGCAACATGCAAACGTGAAAAAAAGAAATGAAAAACAATCAAATACAAGAAATGAATAAATGTTGAATGACAAAAGTGTTGATTTAAGTCTCTAGTGCAGTTGTTTGTAGGGACACTGATTTTACAAAGAAATAGGAGGTCAAATAGGAATAGGGCTTTCAAAAAGGAAGGCACAGATCAAGGGTTGATAGTCTAATGGCTAAGGTGTTTACCTCATAAACACCATGTAAAGGGTTTGATTCTTACCTTTGAAATGAGCTTATAATGGCCCATAAGGGCAGATAGCCTAGTACTAACCTTAGAGCAGGCTATACACTTCCAGGTGTAAGGAGAGATATGCTTCTCTATCAGGATGGCCGAAAGATTTAAGATCTTTAATGTGCTTAGTAAGATCATTACACCCTTTGTAATTGAGCAATATGCTTTTATTTAGTGGTGGTGCTGCAGTAGCATTGTCGCCTCACAGTAAGATGCTGTCCGGTTCGATTCTCAGCTAGAGCGTCTTCTGCATGGAGACATGCGTGAATGGGCATACCTTCATTGAAGGTTGTCATCAGGCCTGGCAAGCCGGTACATAAAAAACAACTGTCAATCATTAGCGGACTGGAGTTCCGCTGTGGTGACCTCTAACCGGGAAAAGTCGAAAGACACAAACAAACAAACCAATGGGGGAATTGTATTCATTGTTGGGTGTAATATTCCAAAGACTTTTGTATGGAGCATTTCTCCCCAGGCCTCCACTGAAAATAGGCTTTGTCCTAATTAAACTTTCCCTGTCAACAAATGTTAAATAAATAAATAATAAGGGAAGAGCACAGTTGTAGGATACTTCTTAGGTTCTTGAATATATTGCCTTGGAAATTAACCAGCCAGATAGAAGGATTTCCTGACAATAGTGGAAACAAGATGATGACTGAATGAGAGTGAACTAGCCAGATCTCCCATGACCATGTTTGCGTGAAGAGGAGTAGCATTTATAATGTGTGCAGTAGGAACAGAGGAGTAGCATTTATAATGTGTGCGGTAGGAACAGAGGAGTAGCATTTATAATGTGTGCGGTAGGAACAGAGGAGTAGCATTTATAATGTGTGCGGTAGGAACAGAGGAGTAGCATTTATAATGTGTGCGGTAGGAACAGAGGAGTAGCATTTATAATGTGTGTGGTAGGAACAGCATTTTTGCTAAATGCAACAATGCTGCACATTTTGTAATTAACTTGATACAGTTTTCTATGCACAGGCTATATGTATATTCTTGCATTTACTGGAGCTGTTTAGATTCAGTAGATAAAGCTCAAGGAAAACAGATTATGTTGGTTCAGGCACATGTGCAGGAAAGCAGAAGACAATCTGGTGAAGAAGATCTGGAACTAGATAGGAAGAAGGCAAGAGGAAACAAGGGCATTCAGCAAACATATGAATGGATTGTATGAGGTAAGAAAAGTCAGGAAGGGTGGCATTGAACTGAGAGAGATGGTGACAGCTGATGTGACACACCAATTCTATATAGAAAAAGGGGGTTGATGATGATGATGATCTACAGAATTTACAAGACAGTAGAAAAATAGCAAGCAAGCTGAAAAGTGAATATGTAGCTATAGGTATAATAACAAAAAAGGAAGTACAAGGAAAGAGGACAGTGAGATCTGAAGGAGGCATCTACAAAGGGTGAAGTACAGGTTCTAGAGTTACATCTGGCTAGAAAAGAGCATAGACATCATAATGGAAGAAGAAATAATTAACAGTCTAAAACAGTAATCAGCAAGAATCTAAGACTGTGTAGGGTTGAATTAAATGAACTAGCTTCCAGTCTCTAAACAGCCTTGGGTTAGCTAAACTGCAGTTAGCCCTCACAGCCATCTATCCCACCTCTCACCATATTAACTCATATGTTCTTTCATTCTTGCTAAATGTAGTATCTGCTAATTGTGTAAGAACTGAACAATGGTGCACTGCCATCAAAGACAGCTTAGCCTTCTGGATCTATGTGTCATTGTGGTCAGACTGAGGGCTACTGTATTGCTCTCATAATTGCAAGGATACCTACATCCTGCTTCCAATACCAGGCATCTGCACACTTTGGCAGACCTAAACTGGCCCTTATTATTTGCATACAGGTCAGTACCTGTCTTTTCTCCAGCTGGCCCTTTTGCAGAGACCATGCCACCTTCACTATTCTGAGAAGGATGAGCACATCTGTTGACTTCCATTCTTCCTGTTTGCTTTTCCAGACATTAAACCACTAAATAATCTCGGTGTGCTAAGGCTCCTTATCTTTCTCCTTCTGCCACAATCCTGATTTTTCTGCAGGATTTTGCTCTGATACGTTTGTTCTTGTTACATTGTCAAACACATTGCCCTACTTCCATTTATAATTTGTACTTCTCTCTTTGTAGTGGGGGTTGCTACTAAGTTGCCATATGACATTCAATGCAGTAAGTGTTAAGTAAGAACAACAAAATATTCATGGAGCAACATTCTATAACCACGGTAAAAATTAAACTCCAGCAGTTAGCCTTACAGCCACTAACATCTTCTCGTCCCACAGTAGCCATGGTAACTACATATAACGGGTTGAATTCTTACTATCTCTGCCACATTCTCTGGATATGATTAAAGAGGTTCTAGTGCTAACTCAAAATTTCTGAAGTTGGAAAAAAAAGGAGATTATTTGACTAAAAACAGCTTCCTGCCAAGCATTAAGCTAAATTAAATGTATAAACACATTGAACATTGCTAAATGTGTAACTATGCACAAACTAAGAGGTAAAACAGTAATGCTTGTAATATACAATGGTAACATAATCAATATATATAAAAGGAAAACATGGCAGTTCCAAATACTGAAGTGATTCACGATGAATGTAATCTACTAGAAAGAGACAAAAATCCACATTAAACATGTTGAATTAAATATTATCCATAAGGGGAAAACAGAAATATACATATTTTATACAAATGCAAACAAATCAAGATCCAAGAGATTAGAATGTGGTATCATTCTCTGCATAGTTAACCCCCTTTATTCTACAAAGCTAAGATTTTCATGCCAGTTTCATGACTTTTACAGCATAGTGCCTAAGCTTCACATATGTAGCTAAGTTCTCCCATATCTGTAAGACAGAGTTTTCTGTTGATTTGCTCAAACTGGTTTCCCAACTGCCATTTATATAGTTAGGGATGTTAGAAGGCTATGATAAGGTGGAGCTGACAGCAGCCCTCACAGACCTTTGGACATAAATCAATGGGAAAGGAAGTCTTGTGCTACGGCTGCAATAATATGCAGTATGAACTTAAGTCCTGTCTTGTGAGATAAGAATAATAGAATAATACAATGGTTATAGTAAAGGCAATGCAAAAATAAGACAAGCAGTAGGTATTGTGGGATTATTTTACAGTAAATAAGTCATTGCCATGGTTTAAAGGGATAAAATCTTCACTACAGTCCAGGTGACCCAGGTTAAATTAAAAGCTTAGGCATCTGAGTTTCTGATAGAGAAGGAATGGCATGTCCATCCTTGGGGAGAAGGTACATGCACTTGTGTACTCCTCATGGTGGAGACCTGGAATATGCACAGGAGATGTTGCTTTGAAGGAAATTGTGTGGGACAACAGGTGAGCTGCAGAAAAGGGAGAAAATATTCTCACTGCATGTCCACCTCTGGACTTTTATGGGTATGCACAAGAAAGGGGAGTCAAGGCATCAAGTAAAAATACTCTCAGGTAGCAGTGTGATGTTGTATTAGTGTCATTGAACTCCTCAGTGGCTCCAAATGAGTTGGGAATAGTTCAGGGCAGGCTAAGGAGGGTCCAGTAGACCTGGTGAACAAGGAAATGAATTGGAGGTCAGGTGAATGGCCAGCTGCAGAAAGCCAAAAAACTGATTAATTTATAGTAAATGCAGCCTGCACTTTAAAAGGATTACATGGACAGCATGCATTTTCAGTAAAAGTCAAATCAGTAACTCAAAATCCAAACTTTGTGGGTCAAGAAGCAACTGTCACTTGTGGTGGTAATGTAAAAAAATCAGTCAAGCAGTCTTGGCAAAAATACAAACAGCAGATACATTATACTTTCAAATCCAGGAGGGTGACCGGCTGCACAGTAGACAAATATAACAAGTAGACCTGTAAATGGTTTCTCTAAACAACAGAATACATATTGAGCAGGTCTGAATTCTGATGATACACCTGTTCCACCAGAGACAAGAAGATTAGTGCAAAACTGGTATTTATTGGGTTTATTCATTTATCATTGACTAACCTGGAAATGTGAACGGGTGCATAAGACTTTTAATCATAATCTTCAACACTAATAGAGAGACGTGGGAAAGCAAAGAATTTAAAACCAAAGTCTAACATAAAAGCAAAATGAACTCTGTAACGTTCCAGTTCAGGTAACACTTTTAGAATATGCCGTTTTGGCTGAAAATAAAACAACTGCGCTAGTGGTACATGAGAATACTTTTCAGCAGATTTCAGTTTTGGAACATAAAATACGAACGTTTAAGAACTTACAATGGCACCGACTTAGTTTTTCAGCTTATTTAGAGCTGAACGTTGTCTACGGGGGTTACACATTTTGAAAAAGCCTTCTTTTGAGAACACTTACCCCAATTTTCATAAAAAGTGTCAGGAGCTTAATTTAAAGTTCGGTCTTGACTATATGGCTTTAATAAATTAATATTTTAATAAAGTGGAAGAAAATTTACAAGTTAAGATTGCAAAGATTGAGAATGATGTCTCGACTTCATCATCATTTGCCAGTTGCACTTCAATTTATATTTCCATGTTAGAACGTTTATTTGTTTATGATCGGCATTTTCGGTTAGTTAACAAGTGTAAACTAGATAGAGACATTAAAGATTTCCAAATGGGACATGTTTTTTCTTGGCCAATGAATATATACAAGAAGTTAACATCGCAGAATAACCATGGCTCTATGTATGTGCTTGATGATATTTCAGTGCCTATCGTTGCCCCATCTTTTTCCTAATACACCAGTTAAGTCTGATTCTATCCCTTTAAATCCGGTTTCTCCTGCTGATAATGAACTGAACCTACCATCAACATCTTCCACAACCTCTGCACATATTGTTGAATCACTTAATGCTGGAAAGTGATTGGTAGATTTTCGGAAAGCTACACCAATCATTCTTCCGAAGTTACTGGAGGAGGTTCCCTCCCTCGAACGTGGGTGCTCCAGAGGAAGGTCGCAAGGAGGAAGAAGAGGAAAAAAGTGTTCATGGCAATCTATAGAAGCACAGCAAAACCATGCAACAATCTCGTTAAAGATTGACTCTGTTGCAAATGTATCTAGTATTCAGCTGACTGAAGTGGATACTGCATTATTATCGAAAGGTACAAAGGTTATTCCTTCCGAGATAGATACAGTAATTAATACTTTAATAGATCTTAAGCATTTTACATTCAATTTGAGTTTAAAATATATGTTTTAAAACACATTGCCAATGACATCTAATAATTGTAATAAATTTGTACTTTTATTCCAATGAACTACCCCATTATTACTGCGTTTAATGATATATGTGAGCAGCAATTGCTTAAAGCGCTTGAGAATGCTTCTTTTAAGAAATTTGATATTTAAAGAAAGATGAAGAGGTTGCATTGCAAAAACTGCAAAATAATACTAAAATTGTTATTTATTTTAACATTTACCAGGAAAGTCTGACTTGGAATGAAGCCAATTTTCAGCGGAGGCCTGGGGAGAAGTGCCTCAGATGCATGTCTTTGTAACATGGGTGGAAACCGGAGTAGCCAAGGAAAACCCACACGAATGCAGGGGAGGACATGCAAATTCAGCACCGAAAGCACTCCAGCCGTGGGAACCTTTTGCGGTGAGGCGACAACGCTACCGCTGCACCACTGCGCCGTTCTGATGAGGGTGTGTGAGCGTTATAATGGATCATGATAAATACATTCAAGCTATGCAAAATATTTTGGATGATGCGTCTGCTTTTACAGAGATTACAAGTTTAGATGCATCTAAATGTATACAAAATATTAATATGTCAATTTATGGGCTACAAGCTATGAATGATATTTCAATAGATTTATTTCATTATTTTAGTGTCTTGTTCTGTGACCACTGCCCTATATGGTTTGCCCAAGTTACGTAAATGCTTAAATAATCTCCCCAATGAGACCTATTGTCTCAGGAAGAGGATGGGCAACTGAGCCTTTATCAATTTACCTTCAGGATGTTTTAAGTAATTTACGATAAAAGCTCAGTTAAGGACACGGGATTTTTTGACTCAGTTGCGTTCTTGGTTTGATCAAAAGAGTGGTAATGATCCTGCCTTTGTGGCACTTGACATAACATCTTTATTTACTATAATCCAAAATGTATATGGTATTTCTGCCATTAGGGAACTATGATATGAATATAGTGGAAAATCGGGCGGAGAGATTGAGACCATTTGTGAAATATTACAACTTATACTTGAGAATAATAATTTTATATTTGATAATTGGTTTTATTATCAGATTGCAGGTGTTGCGATGGGTACCCCTATTCCTAACACATATGCGAACCTTATATTGAACAAATGAGAAAATGTCTATGTATATAATGGTCCTGAATGCTACAAATCAAAAATGAGTTTTTTTTTAATGATTTGTTGACAAAGCTTTTTTCGTATGGGAGGGCAATCATGCAGAATTGTTTGATGTTGTTAACTTTCTTAACACAACTATGCACTTTTTTAAAATTTAAAATTAATTTTTTCTAATGTTAAGACAAACTTTTTGGATGTTGAACTCTCATATGATGAGCTGAGTGTCCATACAAGTGCATATAAGAAACCAACTCACAAATATTAAATATTTGCTCAGAGAAAGTATGCATGCTCAATATAGATTTAAAGGAATTGTAAAGGGACAATATTTACGGACTACTAAACTGAGTACTGATTATGACAAGTGTCTCAATCAGACACTGGAGGTGATTGAAGAATTTAGAGCTAGACGATATACTGAACAAATCTTAGTTTCTTCATATAATAAGGTTATTAATAATAGAGATGGAAAAACACAACCTTACCGAAAAACTAATTCTAAATATAATAATAGAAAATGAAATTTAGAGCAGAATAACACTTTGCATTATATAACCACCTATAACAGGTGCAATGAAGAATTAGAGACAAATGGTATATTCTAAAAGTGTTACCTGAATTGGAACAGTATGTGGGTAGTACCCCTAAATTGTCTTATAAAAACCATGCAAGTTTGAAAAAAAAGACCTCTTTTATAAGGATATGATTCGTTATAAGCAGTTTAAATCTTTTACTAAGATAGGAACTGTTCCCTGTTACAATTGTTCATGTTGTGAACTAATAAATTCTGATAACTGTTTTATACATCCCATCATGGAGAAATGTTATAAATGTCACTGTTCTGCTACCTGCAATTCCATTAATATCATGTATCTAGCAACTTTTTCCCCCAAAATCTCTTTATTTCAATTTTCTTTTTTCAAATAATAACAACAATACGGTAACTCAAAAATACAAATAAACAATACAAATACCTATCTAAAGAAAACAGACAACAATCTTGTTCCGAGAAAATTATACATATATATATATATATATATATATATATATATATATATATATATATATATATATATATATATATATATATATATATATATATATATATATATATATATATATATATACATATATATATATATATATATATATATATATATATATATATATATATATATATATACAATATATACACAAGAAGTCACTACATCATCAAGTAAAGTATGAGAATTCTTATGTTCATTTGGTCTCATAAGGGATAGTTAGAATGGGGACAGTCTATATATAAAGTAAAATTAGAAATTTGCCCATTTATTTGTATGTTTAAGGAAAATATCTAGTTACACATATACTAAGAAATGGGAGAAGATGCAAGAAATTCTGGTTAATCTATATCAGACTGCGTAATTCAGGACATGTTCAACAGATACTGTCAGCTTATAAGATTAAAAAGAATGTTACATGGAGAGCGCATAAAATTATGATTACTCAAGATCTTCCTTTACAAATTAGACAGAAACTCAGCAAATACTGTATCTAGCAAGTTTTAAAAAATGTTTTAGTTTTTATGTAGGTAAATCTACCCAAAAACTAAAGGAACGAATAATGGATCACAAATCAGAAATGAAAAGGGGCATTTCAAATAATGGCTAAACATCAAAAAGATAATGGTAATGAACATTACTTTACATTTAGAGTAATGGAGACACTTGCTAAGAATATTAGGGGTGGGGAATTAAATAACAGGTTGGAACTTAAGGAATATGACTGAATTTTGTGTTTACAAGTGGACTGATTACCAAGTATTAACAAAATTCTTACTTTGAAACCAGTTCTTAAACATAACCTCTTATCTCAAACGCATTTGTTTATTTTTATGTTGTGTAATTGAATAATTATATTATCAGTTGTATCTTTTTATTGGTTCTATGATATCATGTGATTATATGTTTTAAACTGTGGTTCTGAAAGGAATTTTATGCAGTGATGAAGGATTTTATCTAAAAGATTTATTTTATTCTTAATAAAGAATCTAACTCAATTTTGTGGAGTACATTTTATTTTTAATCATAACCCAGGCCACAATGTCAGTGGTAAACATAATATCACATGCATATGAAAACATCCTTCACATAATCATCATCTCCCTTCTTCCCATTTCATTTAGGGTGTCTTGCTAACTGCTACAATCTCTCTTGATTCAATTCCACACTCCTGCCTTCTTTGACACTCGTGCCTAACTGTCACAGATCATGTCTCACACAATCCATCCACCTTTTTGCTGGACACTCGTTTCCTTTTACCTTCTTCCTGTCTGTCCTAAATCTTCTTCACTAGATTGTCTTCTGCTTTTCTGCACATATATTTTGGCTTATGCTCCTATGTCCTCATTTCTTCAACTGACCCACAACCACCCTTCTCAGGCACTTCATTTCCATCACCTTTAGCTTTCTCGTCTGATCTGCCTTTACTGCCCAGGTTTTTGTGCCATACAGCAATACTGGTCTCACCACTGTTTTGTACACCTTGCTTTCCACCTTCTTTGGAATTCTTCTGTCATACACTATACCTGACACTCAATGCCAGATGGCTGTAGTCCGTCTGATTCTAGCTTTGACCTCTTCATTCAAACTTCCCTTCTCCTCAACCACCCTGCCCAGATACTTGAACTGTTAACCTGTTCTACTATCTTCACTTCTATCTGAAATCCAGCTTCTTCTGATTTCCCCAATTTGCTGCCATTACAGCGGTAGCATTGTTGCCTCACAACAAGAAGTTCTCATGTTCGATTCTCAGCTGGAGTGTGAGGAGTGCCTTCTGTGTGGAGCCTGCATGCCCTCCCCGCAGTTGGGTGGGTATTCAAAAGACATGCATAAATGGGTGTGCCTTTGTTGAAGGTTGAACATCGAGCTGGCACCTTGGCATTCGTGAAAATCTACTGCTAATCATTAGCAGACCGGAGTTCCGCTGTGGCGACCACTAACTGGGAAAAGCCGAAAGACAACAACAACAACCATTGTCTTATCAGTATTTAGTTTCATCCCATGTGTCTTCAGGTTTGCATTCCATTCCACTATCCTTTGCTGAAGTTCTTGCTCACAGTCTGCCTGTAATGCCATATCATCTGCATACAGCAACTTTGTTGATCTGTCCCCTCTGACCTGTTTGTTAATGTAGTCCATCACCAGTATGAACAGCAGTGGGTTCAAAGATGAAGACTGGTGTACACCCACTCCCTCTGGGAACCCTTCTGCTTATTCTCCGGACATCTAAGATACACCTTTCTCCCTGCACTGCTATGAGTACCCTCAGGAGCCATTTCTCCCCTATCTCTAGTATCTTTTTCATATCTGTTGTGACTCATCTGAGCCTGCTGCTTTCCCTGACTTCATTTTCCTAAGTGCTATTCTTACCTCTTCTATGGTGTGCTCCTAATCTTCTCTCATCGTAGGCTATGTCTGGGGCAGTACATCTTCTGTGCAGTTTTCTTCATTCAGAAATTGCTGGAAGTACTCCTTCAATCTGCCTTTGATGTCCTGTGGACTGGTATGAAGGGTGCCTTGCTATCTTCTTTATCTTTCTGTCTTTGCCTTGCATACTGATATAGTTTCTTTGTGCCACCTGCTGAGTCACTTTCCAGAAGCTGGTAGAGTGTCTCTGATGCCCTTTCCTCTTCTACGCTATTGCAAGTCCTTTCTCAGCTTCTTTGTTAGACAAACAGTATTCCTTCCTAGCCTTGTCCGTCTTTTCTATCTCCCACTTTTTTTCTGCACTCATTCTTTCTTTTGATGACTTCCTGGACTTCTGCCTTCCACTACCAACTTACGTACCTTATTTCCATACCTGGTTTGGCCACATATCTGTTCTGTAGTCCTCACACATACTGTTTTAAGGTGCTGCCATTCTTCTTCACCTCCACCTATTTCCTTCTCTTCTTGAGTTGCTATAACCCTGAGTAATTCCTTGAACTTGTGCTTTGTTTCAAGTCAACTTCTAGCTCTTTGGCCTTGTCTATCTTGACCTTAGAGCCTTCTCTGACCATTGCTTGCAGCTAATTATGGCAACCAGTGATTTATGCTGTGGGCCAACTGTTTCAGTGGGGATGATTTTGCAATCACTGATTCTACCCCAGTACCCTTTCTTTGCCATGAGGAAGTCTACATGAGTTGCATGTTGGCTAATCTTTTATGTGATCTTGTAACTGTCCCTCTTTCTTATCCATCTATTGGCTACTGTCAAGCCATTTTCCAGACAGAAATCTGGAATGACCTCTACTTCTGTATTCCTGTTTCTCCACCCATGTGGACCCAGGCAGTCCTCATATCCTGTTCTGTCTGTCCTGATATGTGCATTCAAGTCACCCATTATCAACACCAATTCATGTTGTCCTGCTTTCTCTAGTAGGTCCCCCAACTGCTGTATGAATGCACTCTTTTCCTCATTATCACAAACCTGCTGTGGGGCATAGGCTGAGATTATGAATACTGCCCTATCATTAGGCTGGAGTCTGATTGCCACGAGTCTGTCCTAATTCTGATGATATCCCTCAATGCCTTCTGAAGCATCCTTCTCACCACAATTATCACATCATTTCTCATGAGTAATAGACTCTGGATCTCAAGCCAAGTGTTTTTGCTGCACTACCCTTCCATCTTATCTGTTGGATGCATAGGATATCCAGCTTCCTCCATACCATTATGTCATCCATTTCAATGCTGCATCCTATCAACATATGAAAACAGTCTAGTCATACCTCTCAACCTGGAAACAAAAATCTGAACAAGGCCCATGAAAAATAGGGACAAATCTGTACATTGATTAACATAAAATCTGCATACATAATTACATAGTCCCGTCCAGTCCAATGGAATTGTGGGATACCAACTTTCAAATGCAAACTGAAGAACAGACAACCAAAATATGACACCAGAGTCCCTCTGCAGCCATTGCAATGCCCCATTACTTGGCTATTTCACCCCATTTACCATAAACACTAATGTGTGCATACTGCTTTACTTCTACAATGATTTGGATTTTATTTTTACATTTTATAGCACAATGCACAAACATTAATAGACATCTGCTAAACAAAGCAATACTGTCGAACAATGAAAATACACTTGGCATTAAAACTTCTCTGCCCTTGGTACTCACATTCATTGAAACAGCATTGAAACCCACACCACATCCAAAGAAAATGTATCTGGCCAGTGGTGGATAAAGATTACCTTTGGGCTGTTTTCAAATCACTGACCCCTTGCACACAAAACAAGAAACATACATGTGTTCTTTGATAGACCTTCCTGACTTTATTAAATTATATTCCTTGTACTATACATCACACTTGTTAGAGCACATTTTAAATTAATTGTTTGAACATCTTTCCAGTAGGCAGTGAAACAAAATGCATGAACAAATAATGACAAAACTGCCCAATTCAGAACATTTCCATCATAGGTCTACTTCCACACTCACACAATATTATATATATATATATATATATATATATATATATATATATATATATATATATAAACATGACAATAGTGTAAGCCATAGGGATCTTGCATAGCTTCTTGCACTTATTTTCCGATTCAGTTTTTTTTTTTCGGGGGGGGGGGCAAAAGGCCAAAAACCAGGGACACATTTTAAACTTTGCTTGTATAATTTTAGAAAGTTGCTAGAATAAAATGTGTTACCACCATGCATTTCACTGCCAATACTTGAGCCCAGGACCCTGTGTACTACAGTCAGAGCAACATACTACTTTGCCAAATCAGCAGTTTCCTGCAAGTTAGGAAGACTGAAACTTAAATGGCTATCATTTAGTGAATTCAGTTCTCATTTCTCACCATAGCTCTCATCCTCTTAGCACAAAAAACCTGGAGAAAGCCAAGAATTGGGTAATACAGAATTCAGTTCTCACTTCTCACCAAAGCTCTCAATATCATAGCACAAAAAACATGGACAAAGCCAATAATGAGGGAGTACAGCCCCAAAATAGGGACACATTTCAAATACTGATCTTATAAACTTAGAAAATTGCTAAAATAAAAGGTTTTGTGTTACCATTTATTTACTGAAGAATAAGAAGTTTGAAATTCAAATGCCTGTCATTATTTAGTGAATTCAATCCTTCAGTGATTTGACCCAATCCTGAAAACCAATACTGATGATATAAACTTAGAAAATTGCTAGAATAAAAGGTTTTGTTTTACCATTTATTTTCTGAAGAATATGAAGTCTGAAATTCAAATGCCTGTCATTATTTATTGAATTCAACCCATCAGTGATTTGACACAAAAATGCTGAAAACCACAAATTTTATGAGGAACAGATAAAAAAAATATGAGGCATAAGTTCACAAGTGGTGGTGGCTATGGACTTTAGGCTCTTTTTACCTTGTACCCAAGGTACAGGGTTTGAGCTTGAGTACCTCTAGCCACCAGGTGTATTACAGTTGGGGCATTTACACAAACACACACACACACACACACACACACACACACACACACACCCACCCACCCTTCTGTTTCAAACAGAAAAATGTTCTTGAGTGCAGCAGAATACATTCAAGCCAGGACCCAGCCAGAAAGGGAAGTAATACAGCAGTCCTTTCTGTTCCTCACAAGTAATGGCTCGCAAGATAATAAGCCAGCCAGAGCAGCAGTCCTTTCCGTTCACCTTGCGGGAAGTAATGCAGCAGTCTGTTCCTTGTGGCAAGTGTACAAAATAATGGCTCTCAAGTGCAGCCAAAAAATAAAATGTTTCCCACTCTCCATTTGAACAGCTGGAATGCGTACACACATCCATAGTGAGCCAGTGTGCACGTGAGCCCTAGAGCTCAATTCCGATAGGCTGATAGCCCTGATGGAGCTGACGTCATTACGCATGTGATGACATCAGCTCAAAAAGTGAAAAAAAAAATAAAAAAAGCTGAGGAAAAACTTGGACATGAAGGGGTGCCACTTGGGAATCGTGGCACCCCATTATTTGGACCCCAAAATGAGTCATTTGTATGGTTGGGAGGTATGAGTCTAGTGCATATCTCTCAACATCTTAGAGCAAGAAATCTGGACAAAGCCATAAGTAAAAGTGAGGCAAAGGCCCAAAAATGGGGGTAATTTTTGAATATTGCTCTTACAAACGTAGAATGTTGATAGAATAACAGGTTTTACATTAGCATGAATTTTCTGAAGGATATGAAGTCTGAATCTCAAATGTCTGTCTTTATTTTCTGACTTCAAACTTTAATGAGTTACCACTAATTTGCCAGAAAACCACAATTTTATGAAAAATGGACCAAAAATTTGAGGCATAAATCTAGACATTCTGCAAAAAAAAACTGTACAGTTCAGAGGTATGGTTTAGTGAACCAATGTACCTTCATGTTTGTGGGATGAAACTGACATATCCAGAGAAAACTCATGCAAACATGAGAAGAAAAAGCAAACACCATGCAGACAGTGACTAGAAGTCAGGACTGAGCACCATATCTTGGAACTACAAAGCAGAAGTCTTCCTACTGAACCACCCTGTTCTCTTTGAATCATAATGCTTTTATCTGATTTTCTAGGTTACTTTTCAGCAGGTTAGTTTTTTATTAGCCTCTTTCACTGAATAAGCATGGAATACTACATTTAATACTTACTCCAAGGTTGTTAGGATTCAGAGCTGGTTATTCTAAGTGGGTGCAAGAAATGAATGCTTCCCTCCATGGGGGCAGTACTTGTGTACCCCTTGTGAAAAAAAGTGCATAGGCTTGAGCTCTAACAGGACTTACTTGGTTAGCAGCTGGGGTGCTGGAGGAGTCCCAAGGCAAGGCACAACCTGCTCATCTTCCCCAGAGGGAGTTTAAGGACACATATTGGGATATGCCTTCAACTAAAGAATATTCATTGGCGACATGGGACCTAGTGAGACCTGTTTAGGCAAACAGAGGAAAGTGGAGCTGTCTGTTGGGCTATGTCAAAAAATAAGTTGGTGAAAGCCCCATATCTTTCCCACTGCATGACTCTCCCCTGAGTGTTTATGCTGCATATAAAAGGGTATACCAGGGTACAAACCAATCACCAGATGGATGGATGAATGAGTGGATGCCTGGGGAATGGCTGTGTCATGAATGGCTCTAATCCAGTAGGGAATGAATTAGTTGATTCCTGACAGATGGCAGATGGCTGACAGGTATTAAGGATCCTAATAAAACACTGTTTATGGTTATAGGTCTACAGACACTAGACCACACTTGAAAGAAGGTGGTCATCCAGTGATATCAAACTTCAGGGAGCACAAGTCCAGTAGGTAGCCCCATAATTGCAGTGCAGTGTTGGACCTCCGCATGACTGGTCGTGATACCAGAGACTATAACTCATTACATTTGAGTGACACCTCCAGGTGCATCTGCAGTTACCTTCTACTGCCACCTCTAGGCATCAAATATTGCTTGTTCATATTTGCATCAATAATCCCAAAACTATGCTATGTACAAGGGTTTAAAAGATTTCATTTTAAAACTTACACAATGGCAAACTCAACTGACTTAATATCTGACCTCTGTCTAATGCAGGTAAAGAGATATTGTCACTTTTTTGTTGGTACATGAATAAACAAGTCTTCATGGGTTTTGTATAAGCAGCTTTATTCTACAGAAACACTTTACTGTAAAGCTTATTTAACTATGACTAAGTAACATATACAAACTAACTGCTGTGATCTTACATACTTACATACTGGCTACTTGTTCAAAATGGCGCTAGGGATTGCACATGTCTAGAATTTATATGTGCACGCACAGCCCCACATGCTTCTTAAAGACATAGCACACACATGCTACACTCTAATCTACATCCTCCCTCTTTGAGAAATAGATCATGCAATTTGTCAAGAGATATTTAGCATGCAGAAATCACAAATAATGTACAGACATGCATTATACAATACTAAGTACACATCTATATACAATCAAGTCCACATTACTGTGTATTTCACACTAGGATTAGAAACTCATCCATATTCTGTGACATAAAATTGAGAATCAGTTTTAGCAACTGGAAGAGTCTCTCCAAAATAGTTGACTTATGGAATGTTTGAATTATTCTGTGGAACAGAATCAGGCTTTTGAACACATATGGGCCAGGAAACAATGTTTGCATCACATATACAATGTTGTGATAGCAATGATGATGATTCTGGTACAGAAGGAAGATGTCTGTGATTCCTCCTATATTATACAACCTCAGAGCTTACACAGTATGTTGTCAGCTTGGCACAGATGCTGTTATCTGTCCTATTTGATCGAAACCTTTCATCATCTGAATGTGTATTGACTCTCCTTCCCTCAATGAATGAAGCAATCAGCTCTAGCTGTCATAACTAGATTTCTGGATATTACACTTCTTCAGCAATTGAGCCTTGATGGTTTTATTGTTCTTACAGTTAGGCTTCAACAAACTTTATGAAATAGGTAGCATAGTTCCAGTTTGTCTGGAAAGTAGTCTTTGAGCAGGTGAGCCAAGAATATCCTCATGAGGTAAGCTTCTGAGATTAAGTAAATTCAAAAATACATTGGTATTGTCACACTTTGACTTTTCAAGTAATTGCTTTGTACTCTGTACTGCATGTTCAGCTAGACCATTGGGATTATGATATTCAGAACTGCTAGTGATATGTACAATGTCCCATTCGCTCACAAATTTCTGAAACAACTGGCTAGTAAATTGAATACCACTGTCAAAATAAAGTTTGTGAGGACTACCATGAATAGAAAACTGATGTTTACATTTAGTGATAACAGCTGTTGTGGTTACGTTTGGTAACAGATCAATTTCAAACCAATTTGAGTGAGAGTCTAACAAAACCAAATAGTGTTAGTTATTCCATTAAAAGATATAAGCTGCAGCAGTAGACCAAACTAGTTCAGGTATTGGATTTAGCTTAAGTGGTTCTTTTTTGCAAATGTGCTCTGGTGCTTTTACATAAATAACAAGAAGAAAGAACATTTGTCCTTCTCTTAGTGGATAATAACATGGGTGGCCACAATGCAAAATCTGAATATATTCTTGTTGTAATGAAGCAGGAACAACAGTTTTTGGACCTTTGAAAGTAATACCATCTTCCATCAAAAATTCATCTCTGTAGGGAAAGTATGATTGCACCTCAGGTGATACACTAGATTGTTTTGACGCCATCTGACACTGATGTAGTGATTGAGCTTTTGTGAAATTTGATCAGCCATAGTGTGATCTCTTAACTCATAAAGTCTAGTGGTGGAAAAATATCAGTCAAAATTTTCAGCATCAAGCAGTTCTGTTGTAATTCTAGGTGATCTGGATAAAGTATCAGTCAGATAAAGCAATTTACCTTTAGTGTAGACCATTTTGAAATTGTACTTTTGCAATTTGAGCATCATTCTTTGTAATCCTGCCAGAGCAGAATGCATAGGTTTTGTTAGAATAGTAACTAGAGGCTGATGATCAGCTTTAATTTGAATAGCTCAGCCATAAATATAATAATGAAACTTGGAACATGCAAAAACTATTGCTAGAAGTTCTTTCTCAATTTGAGCATAATATATCTCAATTTGAGTAAGTGTTCTACATGCATAGGCTACTTGTCTACCCTATTGTAGAATAACTGCACCAAGACCAAAATTAGAAGCATTACAGGATAGGACAACTGTTTTTTTCACATCGTAGAACCCTAACATGGGGTGGTTGCAATTTTTTACTTAAGGTCATCAAACGCCTTCTGATGATGTTGTAACCATGACCATACAACATTCTTTCATGTTAGCTCTCTTAACAGTGCTGTAAACTCACTGAAATCTGGTATAAACTTGCCCAAATAGTTGACCATGCCCAGAAACCACTGTAATCTCTACACATTATCTGGTGCTGACATCTTTAAAATAGCTGTTTGTTTGGTTGGGTCAGGTTTTTAAGCCTATACTTTTAAACAAATATCCTTTGTAGGTTACTTCTGGAAGTCTGACTTTGCACTTCAGAGTATTGAGCTTCAAATTTACTTCACATGCTCTATCTAGAACTTTCTTGAGGTTCCTATCATGCTCTGCTTCTTCATTACCTCCAACTTGTAGATCATCTACTATTATGGTACAAGGATAGCCTGAAAAAAATGTATTCCACTGCATGCTGAAAAACTTCACTTGCAGAATTTATTCCAGATCGCATTCTTAGAAATCTGTATCTGCCAAACAGGGTACTAAAAGTGGTGACAAAACAAAAACAGAAGGTGGCAAGCCAAAAAAATCCAAAGGAGTTTCTTCCTTAACGCAATTTATTAGTAAAAAACAAGTAGCGTTTTCGCTTGCTTGGATTTTTTCGGCTTGCCACCTTCTGTTTTGGTTTTGTCGCCACTAGTTTTTTGTTTTTTTTTGCACTTGTTTGTTTAGGGTACTAAAAGTAGTTAGAAATGAGGATCTGCAATCAAGCATCACTTGCCAAAATCAACTCTTTGCATCCAAAACAGAAAATACAGTCGCATTTGATATTAGAGGTGCGACTTCCTCTACTGCGTGCATTAGATGATGTGGCCTCTTTAATGCTTTGTTCAAATTTCTATGGTCAATCCATATTCTGATTTTATCTGAGCCTTTCTTGTGAGCCACTACCAAGGACGACACCCATTCAGTTGGTTCTGTGACTGGACAAATCACACCTTGCTGCACCATCTTGTACAACTGGGCTTTGACTTTATCTTGCATAGCTATTTGAACTCTTCTTGGTGGTCAGACCACTGGAGTGACCTCGAGGTCTAATTTCATAGAATACACAACTGGAAGCTTGCCCAACTTGTCATCGAAAACATCAGCATACTCTGAGAAAATGACTTCTGCAAAACTTGAACTTGGAACTGTGCTCACATGGTGAACTTCTTTAGCAAAAGAAAGTAGATTAATTCTCTAACCATCTTTGAGACCTAATAAAGATTGCACTGATCATTGGACTACATAGAATAATAAGTTGTAACAGTTGTCACCCAAATAACATGGAAGTATTACCAAACCTTCGGTATGAATTTCTTCACCTCCATACGCAGCAAGTCTCACACTGCTGGTTACATTGAGTAGTTCATTGGTTCTTACTTTTGCAAACATATCTGCTGATATAACATTGAACTTTGATCCAGTGTCTGCTTTGAGCTCTGTGGATTTTCCATTGATCCAAACTGTGCAAAACACTTCACTCCTTGTCAATAAGTTTGCTGCGTCAACTCTTTCTACTAGTACTAATACACCATCTATGTAGAAAGCTGATTGTTTTGGCTCTACTTGATCAACTTGTTTTCTTGTATGATATTTCTTTAAAACTGTATGAGGCTTTCTTGATTTGCAAAACTTTTAAACGTGATTCCATTTTTTACACTTCTGGCACTGCTGACCATATGCTAAACATTTCTCTCTTTTAGATTCATGATTTGCACCACAGTTTCAACAATTAACAATGAAGCTAGAGTTGGGTTTTGTTGGCTCATGCTTGTTTGGCAATGAAATGGTGGTGGGCCTTGCACTTCTGGAACATTCTGGAATACTCTGCACCTTCTTCGGAATTTTTATGGTCGCTCTTTGCTTAGGGCTGTTTCTGCTTGCCACGTGTTACATACTGTCTACGTTTGCTCTGGAGCTCACTGAAACCATGCTTTTGTCATTTGTAAGTATGTTTGTGTGCCTTTCTGTCACCTCATGGATCTGACAAATCTCTGTTGCCCTGCTTAATGTCAAATCACTGTCACGAAGGAAAATCTTCCTCACAGCAGCACTATTAATACCACATACAAGTCTATCCTTTATCAGCTCATCTTTCAAGTCACCAAACTGACACATTTTGATCTTGTTCTTCAAGTCAGTTATATAAGCTGCAAATGTTTCCCCTGGCTTCTGATTTCTTTTGTAAAACAAATGCCTGTCTAATGTAATGTTCGCCTGGGGGTTGCACATTTCTCTGAACTTACGCTTTAAACACTCTGGGTCTTCTCTGGATTCAGATTGCACAACAATATGGCAGTCTGCACCTTCACCTTCATAAACTGCTGGTGCATATACAAATGATCACTTTCTATAGCCTCAGATCCTGTTAGAGTCTGCAAAATAAATGCCCTTGTGTGTGCATCTCTATCTGCATAAGCTGCTTGTGTAAAAATATTGTACTCCTGTTCAAATATTCTCCAGTTCTCTGCAATATTCTGGTCAAACACAAGCAGTTGTGGTTTTCAAAATCT
Organism: Protopterus annectens; assembly: GCF_019279795.1. Classification (NCBI taxonomy): domain Eukaryota; kingdom Metazoa; phylum Chordata; order Ceratodontiformes; family Protopteridae; genus Protopterus; species Protopterus annectens. The sequence goes on along the minus strand of NC_056726.1, from coordinate 1,315,271,057 downwards.
GACTCCGATATTAACACATACCAATGAAGGGCCTTGCAAATACATACAAATACACAAATACACACATACACACATATATCTATATCTATATATCTATATATCTATATATCTATATATATATATATATATATATATATATATATATATCCATATATATGTGTGTGTGTGTGTGTAAGTCTTGTATGTAGATAAGTGATTGGCATGAACATTCAGTTTGGTTAACACTCTTCTTTGCAGCTGCACTTTATTTCTTTGTGCTTATCAGTATTGTGCGAGTGAATAACCACATAGTGCTTTCAATTAACTGGACATTGTGAAATAAACCTCTCGGGGTTCTCAATGCTTTATTGCACTTTGCAAAATACCTTTTCAAACTACTTCTTAATACTTCACTGTGCTTTCTGAAATAGCTTTTTAAGTCTCTCGATGCTTTATTTTACTTTGCAAAATAACTTTTCAAATTTCTTAATGCTTCACTGTGGTTTACAAAACTCAGCAGAATAGCTTTTCAACTTATTTACTGCTTTACGAAACTTAGCAGAATACTGTCTCAGACTTTGCAATGCTTTTATGAACTTTTTTGATAAGTAAAGGCAACAATGTTAAATCATCGGCTATCAGAATTGGTAATGGCAAAAATGCTAAAATCATTGGCTTTTGGAATTGGTAAAGTCTAAAATACAAAAGTAGTTGCTTGGAAATTTATCAATAGAGGCAGGCATGGAACAGTCATGCATTATCACTTATTAAAGTCATTACTTTAAGAAATAGTCAAGAACTTTCCAATGTAACTGAACAATTCATGAGCAGTGAAATTCTCTTGTAATCTTTTATAAGAAACACCTTTCTGTAATACAAGAAACTCATTAAGCAATTGCACAATGTGAATAATTAGATTTTGGTTGCCCAAATTCAATACCTTTTGAGGTATATGCACTTTGTAAATAACTAGATGCAACACATTGAAATGTTCCCAAAATGGCGTCACCTTGCCAGGTAACTCTTTACAGTACAAAAGCACTCTGTAATGGTGGCACTCTGCAAACAGCCACATCCAGCACAAGAACTTTTCTTCAGACAACCATGCTTCAATTAAATTACACAAGATAGTTGCACTTTACACACAGTGAACTCTTTGAAATATATGCACAGTAATAAGCACACACTGTTAGAACTTTTACACACTCTGAGATATTTCAAATGACTTTAATTACTTTTTTGATATCAAATGAAGTCATGGTTATGCCCAAACACAGCACTTTTCCCAACATAGCAGTCACCTTGTTTTATTTTTATATTTACTGTCCCCTTTTTCTTATTATTATTGTTTGTGCCTTTTTAAATCCGTTTTCTTTTTATGCCCAGTGTACTTTCTTTGTGCTTGTTTTACTCTAAGCATGCCCACTTATGCCTTAAACACACTCCTTCTGCCTTAAACATGCTCATTTTGTACTTTAACATGCTCATTTTATCTTTAAACACATTCATTTCGTCAAATACTTTTATCTTAAACATTTTCTTTAGTTAAACCTTTAAAGCGATCTGCTTTCCTGATAATGCGGTTTATGCCCTTGTATTGCCTTTTCTTGCCTCTTTGCATCGAGTAAATAATTTGTTTTGCTTTTTATTACCTTTAATCCCTTCTGGTTATGTTCGCACTGTTTTTTCTTAGTTTTACCTTCGCTGTCGCCTTTACATCTCATGGCTCCAAATGTTTTGTTCTTTTCCATCCTGGTTCTGACACCATGTCGCTTTCGTGTTGGTACAAGAATAAATGAGTCTTTGTGGGTTCTGTTTAAGCAGATTTATTTGACACAACACATTACTGTAAAGCTTATTTGACTATGACTAAGTAACTTATATACAAACTAACTCCAGTGATCATACATGCTTACATACTGGTTGCTTCTTCAAAATGGCACTAGAGATTGCACATGTCTGGAATTTATACATGCACACACAGCCTTACGTGTTTTTTAAAGATATACAGCACACATGTTATACTCTGATCTACAGATATTAACCATTGATTTTATGATATTAATTTATATAGTTATAATTTTCACATTTTCTAAATATCTCAACAACCAAGTAACACAGACAGAACTCCTTAGCCTCATATGATAGCTCTCAGCTAGATGAATAAAATGCTGCTGACAGTACATGTGTAACTTGAGTAGTTGCTGAGATGTTGTAAGCTGTTTACAAAATATTACAAAAGTAATAGTTATTCCCCAGGATTTAATAAAATCCATGTAGGCATCATGTAGAGCCTACACAGAATGTAACCATGCACACGACTATGGTTCCTCCTCGGCAGTGCACCATGCATATTAATGATGGCACACTACTGAGGGAGAGATGAGGAACAGGGTTTTTGAATCAGTGTAGGGAGAGGCAAGGTGGCTATCCATAGTTGCAGATGATTTTGAGGCTCCCTGTAATGCTCCCCACCACTGTTGTAATGTTGTGGTGTGTCAAATGTATAATATGTCATTTTTATGATCTTTTATTTTTTATTTTTCTCTTCATGTTTGCACAGTGCCGCACATAGAGCAACATTGCTAAGCTGTGTTCACATATAGACAGCTGACATCTGCCAGACATCTAAAAATAGAAACTGGATGTAATTAATTATCATAATTAAATTTATTTATATATATATATATATATATATATATATATATATATATATATATATATATATATATATATTTTTTATTATTATTACCATTTGAGTGGTGTGGCACAGAGCACAGCAGAGATGAGCAGAGCTTATACATACACGGTGACACCTGCCACACATCTAAAAATAGAAACTGGATGTAATTACTTATTTATTTATAGGTGTGCTTAGGTGTGTTTATGCAGCATGGCACAGTGCTCAGTGATGCTAACAAGTAGCCTAGTAGTATATGTTAAGGTATACCAGTTTTTATTACATCCAGCTAGTTACATGAGTTACGGCCTTATATGTAGTAGGTGCTGGGTTTGAGTCTATAACAGGCAGAATATGTCTGTAAATTAATGTACTACTTTTCTATCATTTATTAAAAGTATTGTGAAATTTGGCACTTCTGCACTCTGCTAAGCACTGCTCACTCATGCTAAGCAGTGCTTAAACATGTTAATGGCTACCAATGTTTGCGTGGTGCTACGTTTTGCTAATATCATGGTTCTGTGAGTTTTCACACTGCCCAGTACTGCTCAGCTGGTTTGAGCGGTGCTAAGCAACACTACAATTTTTGAATGTTGTGCAGTGATGTGTAAGGGTGGGAAAACAGCTTATATTAAGCCCAATAGGTGGGAATTCTGCATCATTCATTGGAGTTCAATCAACTGTTGATATGGTAGGTAGTATTGGTTAAGGTGTATGCTTTGGGGCACATAAGTGGGGTATTTAGGAGTCCAGGGTCATGGTTGGGCTCCTCGTGCAAAACCATGCACACCAGCTGATGCAGAGTGGATTCCAGGACTCAGAGTGTAAGACAGAGGCCTGAGACCATTTGACCAGGGAACTCACCAGTATTACCAGTATCCCCTGCACAAATGAGCAGTGTTATCATCATTATGATGACCTGAAAAAGAGAAAAAGAGGAACCTTGAACACCTGTGTCCAAGAAGCTACAGATTGGAATGCCCCACAAGTATGTAAGTATGTCTTCCTCTGTCTTACCAAAATGCAAGCTGAATGCCTGCAAAACTGATATGCATAATGGTGTGCTTCTCTCCCAACAGCTGCAGCTGAGAGGGCTCACAATGTCGAGTTCCCATCACGGCTGCCTGGCCAGGTTGTACCGTGAGCATGATAAGTACGGATTTTGTATGCTAACTGTAGTTCCATAAGCAAGAAAGAGTAAAGCATTAACTGCAATAAAGTATACATAAGAAAAGCTGTAGTGCAATAAATGGGCAAGTAGAACTGTAATGGAATGCATGAACAATAACAACTGAAGTTCAATAAACAATGCCAATAACAATAAGCAAAATGATGTTCAGCAGAATTGTGTTGTCATAACTATTGCAATAAAGCTGTATGCATTTATTGACTATGGTAAGGTTATTGTATCAAGTGTAACATTGTAATAGCTGTAGAATGCAAAACTAATGGCCTGCAAACTGTGTTGCTTAACTCATAGTACTGTCCAAGGCTGTCTCAAGGCCCATATCAGTCACATAATGCTGTCTGTTCTTCCTACTTCAAGTAATAAAAGTATATGAGTGAGGTAGCCCACTACATGGGCAGATATTGTGTGCATACTTCACAGATATTTCAAAGCAATAACAAACCAAAATGTTCACCAGCATTGTTAATACTAAAATAAAGCTATTTTTAATATATGCAGTATGGTTGTATTCCATGCATTTATGTTTTACTGTCAGTGCAGTCAAAAATAACACTGTGATAGTTCTAGAATGCAAAAAGAATGCCATGTAACATGTATGGTTAAACCCATAGTATGGGTCAAGGTTTCTCCAGGCCATTACCAATCACATAAATCCTCTCATTTTCCCCACCCAGGAACAAAAGGTATATGGGTGAGGTGACCCATGTTATGAGCAGAAAATGTGTGTGGACTTCACAGATATTTCAAAGCAGTACCAATAAAAAGTATTCACAAGAAGTTTTGATTCTAAAATAAATCTGTATTAATATATGTATTATGGTTGCATTCCATGCATGTGTGTTCTACTGTCACTCCAGTAAATTATAACACTGTAATAGTTCTAGCATGCAAAAGCAATGTCTTGTAACATGTATTGCTCAACTCATAGTATGGTTCAAGGTTATCTCCAGCCCACTGTCAGTCATGTAATGCTCACATTTTCTCTCTCCCCAAGAACAAAAGGTATATTTGTGAAGTAGCCCATGTTATCAGCAGATATTGTGTTTAGATTTCACAGAGTTTTAAAATCAATAAGAATAATGTATTCACCAGCATTCTTGATTCATAATTAAACCTGTCTACTTCCCGTATGGCTGTATTCTTTGCATGTCTGTACTAATTTGTTGCAGTCAATTATTACATTATTTGCAGATGTCCCCTGCAGTCACAGCTATTGGATTCTATTTCTATGCCTGGCAACTAAGGCATGATGGCTGTCTAATTTATGTACTGCACACAAACATGCCTCTCTAGTGTCAAGATTTCTCATACTGTACTTAATACTGAGTAATCCATCTGTCACAGGATTACCACAGAAATGATTACATGAATGCAAAGTATTATCAAATCTGCTTATAGAACATCTTGGTAGTTATATAAGTCCACATAATGCGCAACTGTTCTGTCTAGTTGTGTACCTGCATTTGTTATTGCTTGGCCCATACTGTCCCATGCAAACAGCCTGAGAGTTATGTACATGCTACATCACCTATAGGAGACTTGTAGTCACTGTACACAAAACTGTCAATAGACACCTGTAGAGTAAATAAAGGCACTGTTTTCGGGGCTATAATCTGCAATGTCATTAATGGACTATTTTTCTTTCTCTCCCCAACCCTTATCTTCATGTATTTCTTATTGTAATTTTTTATTATTATGGTTTACTATTAATATATTTTGTTACAATAACTATATTTTGGGAAATGTGGTTTATTATTGTTATATGTTATTATGCTTTCATACTGACATATCTTTTTAAGTTAACCATTTTGTTGGCCGTATGCAGTTTATTATTATGCATTATTATGCATTCATGTTAACATATCTTGTTAAACTAACCATGTGGTTTCCCTTATGCTTTAACTGTTACTGCCATGCTATTAATACTAACAATGATTTGTTCATAACTAACCTCAACTTATTGCTATACATCAATTTTCGCAGCACATCAAGGTAGGCTGGTTCCAGCTGATTCCACTACCTTGCCTCAACCAGCCATGGCATCAGGTCCCAGCATGTCTGGGACCCAAACCAGTGGTGGCCCCATCTGCTGTCCCTGCACTACCTGCAGCATTGGGTAGTACTGCCCCATGGGACAGGGCCTGGCCCCCCTCTGGGACCAGTGTTGGGGGGTGCTGTCACCTGAGATGAGCTGCCGGTTTTAGTCCACAGGATAGTCTAACATGAGTTTGACTGCTGTCTGCTCTGGATTGAGGCCATGCTGGCTGACCTGGTGGGGCAGCCTTACCCTGATGCCCAGCCTCCAGCACTGCCACCCTCAGGGCAGGGAAGGAGTAGTGCCGACAGTCCCATGGGTGGGGATGTGAGTCATGCTACTGCCATCTGGAGCCACATAGGACTTGGATTTCACAACACCCTCCCTCTCCAAGGTGTTCAGCCCCCTCATATGTCACACACCACCCTGTCTCCTGTCTTGTCTGTCTGCAAATGCATTCTCACCTACCTAACTTATCTCCTCCACACGTACCTTCCCCAACATTCCACACACTCCTAAAAAAAAAAAAAAAAAAAAAAAATAGGCACCTGTCCCAAAAAATATCACCCCCATACATAGCTCTCCATTTCGTCCATGTGTCCACAGGTAATTTGGTCCAATTGGCTTGACAACAGAATTATGTTGTCCTCACCCCTCTCTCTCTCTCTCTGTCTCTCTGGGTGAGAGTTCAAATCCATGTACATATTTTGCTAAAGTGCACAGTTGTTGCTGTACAAGAAATGAATAGCTATGGTTCTTTCCTACACCCTTCCTGCTTATTCCTACCTGCCTTCCATTATGTTTTTCCCCTGCTTGCACCTCATCTCACCACTTTCCTATCTCCCCATTTTTCTTTTCTTTATATTTTTTATCACAATGTTGTGTGGTGCCACATGTTGAGTAGCTTCACTAACGATAGCTAAATAGAGCTAAAGTGATTATATGTGTCCTTAAAATTCTATTACACATTTACAAAATAAACACCTGTACCATGTTTTGAACCTGAGACCATTGCACTTGCAGATCAGTGCAATAACCTGCCATGCCATGCAGCTCTTACTTAAAAAAGGTGCTTAAAAAACGGCATAGTAATTTCCAGTTACAGTCATTAAGCGCATTTCAGCATAGCTGTGTGGCATGCCACTCCTCTCAAACTTGAATACAACTAAATGGAAAACATAGGAGTGTTCCTGGGTCTCTGGTGCAATAGTACACCACTACAAAGCCAAAGACATAATAATGGATGTAAGTGAGGCCTCTGATAACAGGTACATGCCCTTTTATCAGCAACATGTAGAAAGACACCTGCTAAGGCATTAATGGCAAAACACATGTACAACTGGGACCCTGGTACAGAAACTCATCCATATAAAGCCTTGCACATACTGATGGATGTAGAACATGATTGTCACAGCCTGTAGCTCTGCACATATGTCTTGCAAATACACCTGCTGCAGCAGTGACTCAGTAGCTCAGTCTGTTAAATGCCTCATAAACAGTACATTTTTGCCACACACAGTCTTGGGTTCAAATCCAGTGGTGTGTTGCACTGAAATTTCAGTATTGTGAAGTCAGCAGTTAATGACAGAGTCATGTACTCTTTATCCACACAATGTATGTCAAATTAATTGACTGCTTTTAACTGATGGAAGTCACAGGCCTACAGGTAGGAACACACTTCACGTATCCGTATAGCAAATGTATGTGTGCATAAATTGTCACATCATGCAGAAATATGCATTCACAGAGAATGTCAACTCAGGTACTGGGAATTAGGGCCACTAATATCAGAGTGCACCACACAGTGCATTCAGAGTCACAATGCAGATTATCATAGCTAAACAATAAACATACACATTTGAAGTCCCTGCTTGTAACAAGGACTGCCCTCATACATGCTGCAAATGACTACCAGGCTGTAATACATGGCCTGGCAGATGACCAAATGATGGACATATTCACACACACATACACACACACACACACACATATATATATATATATATATATATATATATATATATATATATATATATATATATATATATATATATATATATATATGTAGTGCAGCCTGTAGCAGACCCATCTCTATGTAAAGGTGTCTGCTGAAGACCTACTCTCTGTGACAATGTAGGCTCCTCACCCCAGTAATGTCCAGCACAACATATCAGAAAGGGCCCCTACTCTTCATGAAAGTCTTAAATATTTTACAATGGTTACATGCCATTGTCTGATGATAATGCAAATCATCTGTTTTGGCTGCTTAGCACTTCAGAACCACAGATTGGTTTAGAGGTAATCACTTGCTGATGCAAAGCATGCTTAAAAGATAACCAGCTGGCTATGGGGAACCATTCCGTATGAGACCTTTCTCACCCATAGCACACCACTGCAACAACTATACTATCACCACATATCAACAGGGGAGTACTGCGCTCCATCAGTTATGTAAATGTTTTTGTGTACAACAGGTTGCAGATGGGTGATAGACTTACAGGGAATAGTGATTACAGCATTATGCCTGTCTTAGACCTGGGATAATGACATGTCAGTGACCGCCTGCTGTCTTACACCTACACAGGACATAAAAAACATCAAGGGTACATTGCCTTTTGTCATTGTGGCACACTGGTCTCATTGGAATGTCCCTTTATAGTGGTTGTAATAGCACACTGCTATTCATATGGCATTGTTTGCATGACATATTATCAAGGGGTTGCTCATAGAGGACACACCACAGTAGACCTGATGGTTAGGTGTATGATCATACAGCATTAGTTGTCATGGCACACATGGGAATAGCTGACTATTGCTACTATCTCAGTTGTATCCACACACTATGTTTGTTTGCACACTGTGGAGTGTGACAAGTGTGAGCAAGCAGTGGTTAGTACCAGCCATTTTGGCTTTGCTGTATCTGTGCATAGTGTATGTCTACATATGTGATCCTGTAATGTGTTTCCCTTTTGTTGTCTTTCAGGAATTATGTACTCCATGCACCCTTCTCAGATGTGGAGAATGAAATTATACTGCAAGCACTAAGGCAACATCTTTACATCCTACTATCCAGGGGGAGAAAAGCAAGGAACAGCAGGCTGCATTGTGTGCAGACCTTGTCCATGATGTGAACAGCATAGGTTAGCAGGGTAGGACATATGAGCAGGTTTGATACCAGGAAATTGACATGATAAATGTTGCACGACAAAGGGTAGTAGATGTAGCCAGGGGTCATGTTGTCACCAGTGGAGGGCCTGCAGCAGAACAACCACTTTCAGCCACTGAGGAATTCCTGGTGTACCTAGCCACACACAACAGCTCCCAGGCATCCATCACACCATGCATCATGGAGTGGGTGCCACAGTTTCTACAGCTAAGGAGCATGCATGTATGCTTCCTGTGATCAGCATTGTAATACTGTAGCAGAAGTGTGTCATGCTGTAGATACTTTTATGTGGGTCTTTGTTCTTTGGGGAGGGTTAACCTCAGTTATACACTCATAGTCAGACTGTGACCAATATAACAAGTAACACAGTAGCCACTGTAAATGTGAGATATATGGACGTATTACCTTGTTGTGCTGCAACATGTGGTGGTGCTGACATTACCCCATCCTCAACTTTTCACAGGTCTGTCAGGTATTGAACAAGGCCATGGTCCTGCTCCTGCTAAGCACCACACTTGTTTTGTTAAGGAACAATTACATTCTAGTATGGTTAAGGGCCAGAATAATGCCCCATGTAAACATAACTATGTGTGTAAACAGTGTAGGATGTTTTTAAATTCCAGTCTGGAACAGGTACTTTAGGTTTCTAGAAGGGGTAGTCACAGCAATGTAGTTCAACAAACAGATACACTTTGGCAGTTACAGTTAAGAGCAGATAAGACACCTGATTTAAATGAGGCAAGGAATCTAAAATGTCTTTTAAGATACAACAGGTTGAAGGTAAATACATTACGTAGTGAAATGTGTATTTCCATATATTTGTTAAGAGAGCTGTACTGGGTTTTTAATTGTTGTTTTTTTTTCAAGTATAGTGTCATACTGATTAATTAAAAGGTAAATGTTACTGGTTATGTTTTACTTGATTTACTTTAAGTGATTGTTATAAAGGTCCTGAGCTGAATTTGTATTTTGTTCTGAGGAAGAGTCTTGTGGATGACAGCTGAGAAGAAAGTTGTTTGACTACTAATCCAGTTGTGAGTCTTCATTGTTATGAGTCATGGAGGCTTTTCATACACAATAGTGCAGGTACTAATGTACTGCTTTTTTCTTTCTTATTGCAGGTGACCCTGGGGGTTGGTGTCTGTCCCCTACACAACCTGATGTCAGTGTCTCTTTGGACTGTGATGATGATGGTGGCCACAGTGAGGCACAGGTGGGGGTGTCAGATGCTGAATCAGTCCCAGAGGTAGACATCCTCCTTCTGCCCCCATTGTCCCAACACACAGACTGTATGTCCAAACATACCCCATCCCTGGAGGCCACAGATATTGGACAGTCAGAAGGTCGGGACATTGAACAGGAAAGTGTGGCAACTATGGCTCCAGTGAGTGTAGACACTGGCCATAGCCAGAGAGCTGGTGAGGTCCCACACAGGAGGATTCACAGGGGTGCTTGTAGGAGGCCTGCTATCTATCCACCACCTGTTTCAGGTGTTGCATCACGGGTTACTCAGTGCATGTTTTGGGCCATCATGGAGGCCCAGGCACATTCTGAATGGAACACCAGATATATGCTTAGGGTTATGGATGTCACACAGTCTGACATCTGTGACTCCCTCCACCACATTAGGGACATCCGGGATCAATTCACTGATGCAGTGGACAGACAATGGGTTGAGACAGTGTCTGTCTTGGACTGCACATTGTGCTGGAACGTGTAGTTGGAGTTGAGCGTTGGACTCATGGACGTAGGTCAGCAACCTCATCTGTTGAGAGTCCACGTGGCCATGCACACTCATGCTCCCATAGTAGAAGTACATCCAGCACTACAGAGGGGAGTGTGCTGTCCACACCATGATGTGGCAGGCCATGGTCTCATGGTCCTGGAGGGACACAGTCCTAGCATACAGCAGTCACCATCAGGTACTAGCACTGCTTCTGAACTTGGGCATGGAGGTTCCAGTGCAACTTTTGGCAGAGCCAGTTCCTGTGCTCATGGCCAGAGATGGTGAACTGTCAGCTCTACCATGTATGGTCCAAAGCTGTCCAACATACACATGTGTAGGGTTAGCACTAAGCTTGACTGTGCACATGCACACACTCACACACCACTGTCAAATGCAGGTCACCTATAGACGCACACAGCACCTTTCTGTGGTCCATCTTACATGCTCCCCTACCGACTCATATACATGCTGTTTACCTTTTGGGCCAGCCTAGGCCTCCTGCATCCACACACAACACCCTGTGCAAGTGATGATACCTGTACCAACTCCTTGTCATCCTCACCATCGATGCAGGGAAATTAAGCTATATGTCCGAGGCCCAGGGTGACTATATTAGTTAACATGTACTTGTGTAATGCAGTGTTGGTTCACCATGCCACTTGTAGTGGTTACCAAAAGATAATGCTTGCTGGCATTTGTCATGAGTACACCACATACGTTTGTGTACCTTATGCTGTATGATGTTGTATTTGGTGTATAGCATAGTAGATGGATGACTCACTGTAAGGACATTAACCTAGTATGGGATATTAGTACTACATGCTTGTGGGAGAGATCTGTCTAGCAGACTGAAACACACCCTTGGAACACACACACACACACACACACACACACACACACACACACACACACACACACACACACACACACACACACACACACACCAAGTGGGCTGGAGTGAGATTATAACCCTTACCTATCTAGACTTATACACTACAGATCACAGTATGCATCACACGTACCACAGATTAAGTCTGTTGTATATGTGATTGCAGTCACAGTACTCGTGCATTACACAAACTAGACTTGTGTTGAACAGCATCTGTGGCCTGCAGAGTGATATTGCTTCGTACTATCTGCAGCTAATGTCCTAGCAGTGAGATAACTATTTTTAAGCCTAGCTATGTGTATACAGTTAACAGTATGGCCATATGTGGCTGCTTGCAGTTATATAGGTGAATCTTTGGGCAGGGACAATGTGTACTGTCAATATGTGCATTAACAACATTATACATAACACCACCTACTCACCTGTGTCTGTCTACGTGGTGACATCCAGCAGGCACAGGGGTCTGTATGTAAGTGGATTATGTACTGTTGCACACTTAGTTTGGATCCTTTAAGCAGCAGTATGGCTGTGCAACAGTGCAGATTTACTCTCCACTATTAAGATATATCGGGCAATAGAGACATCCACACACATATTTCTGTATATAACAGGGATCTATATATAAATGTAGCTGAGTGTGTGTGTATGCTATGTATATGTGTTATGTAGACATATGGGGGGAGTGTATGTATCATTTTAATATATATAGTTATATATATCAGTATATATCTATTTGATACTGCATAGCAATACATATATATGCATGTGAGAGAGAGATAGTGACAGATGGATATGTGTACGTATATGTCTGTATGTATAGACATTTATACATAACAGGTCATTTTAATGAAGAGGCAACAGAATCATTTTGATGAAGAGGTAACAGAGTTGCGGTCATTTTAACCAAGTATCTGGACATGCCCAGTGGGACTGTCAGTACTTAGAAAATAACTCCAGGCCACACATACCTGTATTCCAGTCCGGGACTTTGTATGTTACAGAATTAACATCCACCCCTGTTTCTGCAATACTGCACTTCACTCAAAATGTCCATGCCATTCTCCAGCTGTGTGCTGTACTTAATTTGTGACTGAGGCTGGTAATGTTACACCACTAACAGACTGATAGTCAGCATACCTCTCAACTGTCCTGATTTTCACAGAATATCCAGAGTTTTGCCTCATATGTTTGGTCTGTTTCTCATACATTTGTGTCTTCTCGTGAATTATTGAATATTGACATCACTACATTATACTAACTATAGGCGAACATTTGTGTTTCAGGCTTTATATCCTTCAGACAATATGTAATAATGTAACACCTTTACTTCCAGGAACTTTCTAGGTTTATGGGAAAAATATTTAAAATCTGTCCCTATGTTTGGGCATTTGTCCCCCCAATCATTCTGGCTTTGTCCAGATTTCTTGCACTAAGAGGTTGAGAGGTATGACAGTTGGTGAAAATACTAACATAGTGCTACCTCACATGCAAAAGATGTGAGTAATTCCAGATTAGCACCATCAGCACCAGCTTCCCTAGTCCACTGATCCACAAAGGTCACCAGACAGACAGGAGTAATTCATCTCACAATCAACAGCATAAATATGTACATTGTTATCCCAAGTGAAGAGAGACATACAATGTGTGAGCGATATGTATGTTACAGCCCTGAGATTGCCTGGTCAACTGATCTACCATAGCTGATTTTCTGTTAAAGCAGTTATATGGGTACACTGCTGTGTTGGGTGTAGGGGAACAACAGCACATGATCAGCTTGGGTATATCATTGTCCAGATATCATGTGTGGCCACTGTTTAACATCTCCCTTGCCAGATGTCGTGAATATTCCAACCAAGAGTCCTAGTGAATATTAAGGAACACATACTATTGGACTGGGTAGCTGTAGTCCCATGTAGATGTTACATCTGTCCAAATAACCCACTATATTTCCTTGCATAACAGCAGCAGATCCATACATACAATACCATATAATAGTAATCCTTGCAATTAGTGTGTAGGTTAGAGACTTACCTTATGAATGCAGCAGTTGACAGACCTGTAGTTCAGGGCTGACTTTGTGTGATGCAAGCAGTACACAGCCAATACATGGGTAGGTACAGGTTGTGTGTGTTGCCTGGCATCAGCTATTTTAATATATGTATGTGAGTAGGAGTAAGGTGTCAGTCCCTAGGGCCCTAGGTTGTAAGTGAATGTGCTATGCGTTGTCTCTTAGCCAATGCCAGGTATGCTAGGCATGCCTACATCTACCTACAGGGATGTCATCAGGGGGCTCCTCTGAGTCCTCATGTGAGTGTGGCAGTAGTGGCCTAGGCACTGGTGGGGGGCTGTGTATGCTTTCCCTTTGCTGATCCTGCTGCAGCTGTTTCCACAGGATCATACTATGTAGCATAGCACATACTATGAACATATGTGCACGTGTGGCTGGAGAGTACTGCAGGGCTTCACCATATATATTGTGGCACAGGAACCATGACTTCAGCAACCCAAACATATGCTCTATGATGTTCCTAGTTTGTGTGTGTGCCTCATTATGGCATTCTTCTGTATGTGTGTGTGCATTTCTGATGGGTGTCATCATCCACGATGCCAGTACGTAGCCAGCAACCCCCAATAAATGGCCGTGTGGGATGTTCCCCCTAGCAAACATCTGGTACAGCTGTGATGCATGCCAGATATGGGAGTTGTGAAAACTGCCAAGGCTGCCAGCATGCACATTCATGATAATGCCCTGGACATTGCGCATGGCCTGGCAGTTGATGGAGTGGTACCCCTTGCAGTTAACATAGATTCTACCCTTCTCTATGGATGGTGCTTTGATGTGTACATGCAATCAATGGCACCCAGTACCACAGGGTAGTGTGCTACATGGTAGAAGTGTTACATATTGCTGGCCCTCACCTCAGGGGTGAAAGGAAAATAAATGTGCACACTGGCATGTGGTAGCATGGTGGAATACCCTGGATGCTCATGCCTTTGAAATGCCCATCATGTCCCCAGTTGGTCTTTGGAAGGTACCTGTGGCTTTTATCCTGAGGGCTACACATACCTTTGTTTCCACTGGGATGGGTTCTCCTCTGTTGGCTCTGGGTCTGAGTTAAGGCTGGTGGAGCTCAATGAGTTCTTGTAGTATGTCCCTGTCCAGCCTGTAGTGCTCTACAATCTCCAGCTCATGTAGCTCTTCGAAGGTTACCTGGGCCTGAATATTCTTCTCCTTCTCTACCTAGACCTATTGTCAGCAGCAGGAGCAGCATTGACTTCAGCATCTAGCATATGCAGATGTAGCAGACCTGCAGCAGCCCCTAGCATTCTTTCAGTTAAAATTCCCAAGTCTGGACTCCAATGATGCAGAGTATGGGGGAAAATCAGATTGTAGGGTGTATGCATACTTATAGTGCTCTGCTATAGGTGCTGCCTGCATGATTGGCTACTTATGATGCATTGCAACTGCCTAGTATATCATTAAGATCATTTAATGGCCCTAGCTTAAGTTAAACAAGGGTAAAAACTAATTAATGCATCATTGCCTTTTAGATACTCTCAGTAATGTGGTGCCCCATAGGTAAACAAAGCTTAGCAGTCAGTGCACACATCCCCCCACAGACTTCCACACTCAGCACAGTATTGTGCCTCACAAACAGGTGCAGCTAAGCTCCAATCAGCTTAGTAGTTATTGGGTACACCCTCTCCTGATGTCAGCTACTTCCTGTGTGGGCACCAACATGGTTCTCTGTCTACACGGAAGGGATATGTGGACACGATTACCCCATTATGCTATTAACTCCACCTCATTTGCATAGGGAATCCATGCTCACAACCTAGAAACTACATACTTCAAAGCCTTACCACGTTAGCAACAGCACCAATGCACCATTGCAGATACTCTATACAGGGTCCTGTAATACATTTCTGTCTCATAATATTAATTTTATTTCTACATTTTTTAAGGCATGTTTGTGGACTGTGGCATGCTGCGCAAACATGCCCAGATTATTAAAAAAAAATTATTTTAACATATTTTCTCTAACTTTTGACACTCACAGAGGATATTTTCACTCATATCTGTGTGTGGTATGCCATCTCTATCCATCTATCTACATTTTTACAGCCCCTTTTGTCTGTCTACATTCCTGTGCACATAATATTTCCATGTACACTACAAACACTGACACAGTGACTTTAGGGCTTCCTATCTGCTTGATGGATCAGTCTACCTGCCTCAGTTGCATGAGACTCACCTGCTTATGAGGTGATTTGCATGCCACAGAACTTCCCATGGTGGCATGTGCATGGGCGCTGCCCAGCAGTGCTTACTGGATCACAGACCTGCTTACTTTCATGTAAGCAGCATGGCACGATGCCTACATGGTAAAAAAGACCATGTAGACTTTATTAAATTCTTGTCATGTCACATAAATATAATAAAATTGTGTTTTTCATGATAGATAGATTATGGAATCATGGAAGAGGGGGGGACTTTAATGCTGAGGTAGAAGCAAAAGAACTGCAATGGCAACTGAGATTAAACACCTGTAATTCACCTGGACTAAATGATAGCACTACCTTAATGCCTATTTTAAAACTCAGGGCTAACAAGATCTAAAGTTTAAGTTATGTTTAGGGTATTGTAAATATTATAATGAATTACATTTTATAATTTTTTTCTTTTCCTGCCTTGTAGCTCTATGATATTTTACAGTCTTTTGCATACAGTTTTATTTTATATATATATATATATATATATATATATATATATATATATACACACATATATATATATATATATATATATATATATATATATATATATATATGTGACATGACAAGAAGTATTATTTTTTCTCTGTGTTGATATTGGTGTTTGTTTACATGGTTACAACACCAGGATGATGTCATGAAATTGACTACAGTTGATTGGTGTTGGCATTATGGATTGTTATTTAAACTGTGAGTTTTGTTGCACCAGACGACTCTGAAGAAGCCAGACCTTATTTCTGGCAAAAGCACTTAGTTATTTGGTACACCTGTACAATATTAAAGTGAAGTGATCTACCTTGGTGGTCCGGTTTATTATTTTTTCTTTTTACATGTTTTTTAAAGTCCCTTGTGGATTAGTATGTGTTTTACTTTATTAAATTCCCCCACTGTATTTAATGTGACTTTTAAAATTTGGTTTAAGACCTCGAACCTAAAGAATACTACCTCTATAAAAGTAGTTTGTGTTGAAGAGTTTGCCAGTCATACTTCATTCATAACTCCTGTGATTCCAGCTATATGAACATTTTTTGAAATGTGAGGACATCATTTGTTTCTGTCAACGGGCTGCAAACTTCCTATGCCCCATTGGAGTGAATGAGATAAGGAATAGTTCATAAACTGCTAATACACGCATAAAAATATGTGTAATATAATGGTGCACTGCTGTCACACACAATTGGTTGTCTAGTTTATTTCCCAGCAAGGTGTCTTCCTTGTGAAATTTTCATGGCCTCCCTGAATTTCTATGGGATGTTGGTGTATGCTTTAGTTTTCTTCCACAAACCAAAGACTGGAAATATGCTAACATTATCATAGGTATGCCTCTGAATTATGGGTGAGTATTTGTTTTAATTTGGTAATTGCCTGGAGCCACATCCAAGATTCTGAGATGTAGCTACGACAAGGTGAAGGGGATGTTACCTCTAGTGTGAGGTCTAAGAGAGTGTAGTAGGCAGTAAGGTGAAAACAGGTATTGAATCAATGACTAAACATCAAGTTTGCCAATGTTGCCCTTGTACCTTGGTGTGCAGGACTTCACCTTCTCACTATGTAGTTTGCCTGCTACCTTCAGGGTATATGTTTTACAATTACAAATTTTATACCTTTCCCTATGTTGGTTAAAGCTCTCTGTCATGCCTCTGTATGGCCATAATGGAGTTACTAACATGGGCTTCTCTCCTTGCATGTTATTGTACTGCTTGAATTGTGATCTTTTAAAAAGAAAAATATTAACTGTTCTCTCATAAGCTCATCAAAACTAAAAATATTGGCCAAACTAAGGATTATTATATAGCATGAAATGCATGTAACAGGCACCACAGCTGGGAATCTTAATGCTTATCTACCAGCAACAACAGCTAATCTCTGCTATACGTAGGCCTATATAAGGTTATACCATCATTTAGTGAGGGTTCAGAGTACTTATCTAAATTAGGATGTATAGGTAAATAGCCTGGTCTGCAAGGCCATGGAACGTATCATTATGGAACTCATAAACAAAGACATTGGTAACCTCCAAACTCTGAATCTCACCAAGTTCAGGTTGGTGAAAGGCAGATCATGCCTCCTGAACCTGATCAACTTCTTTGAGGCAGTCACCAAAGCCGTAGATGAGGGTAAAGTGGTTCACACAGCCTATCTTGACCTCGCCAAGGCTTTTGACACCATCCCCCATTCTGGAATTATAGCTAAACTGACTAAACTAGGTATAAATGCCTACGTCACAAGATGGGTTGCCAACTGGTTCACTGACAGAACCCACACTGTAAAAGTTGCAGACTCCAAATCTGACCTCAAAGCAGTGACAAGTGGAGTACCACAGGGTTCCATCTTGGGACCTCTCCTGTTTGGTATCTACTTCTCTGAAGTACAAGCTAACACAAAAAGCCTCTGGCTAATGAAGTTCACAGATGACTGCAAACTAAGAGCCATAGTCAAGTCTCCAAATGATGTGGACATCCTACAGAAGGGCCTCACTGAGACAGATGCGTGGTGTCAGAGCCATGGCCTCAAGTTCAGTGCCAAAAAGTGCAGTGTCATCCCCTCTGGTAAAAAGTCTGTACCCATGAACTACCACATAGGTAGCAATCTACTTAACACCAAATGCGTGATAAGAGACCTTGGGACCCAGGTGGACAGTAGTCTCTCCTTTTCTAGTCAAATCACCACAGTAGTCAGGAAGTCCTTCTACATGGCACACCTCATCATAAAAGGGTTCTCATCCAGGAAAAAAGAGGTCATTGTTCCCCTCTACTCAACACTCATTAGACCCATTATAGAGTACAATGCCCCTTTTGGAATGTACCTCACAAGACATCTGCAGCAGCTGGAAAGGCCACAGAAGTACCTCACAAAGAGGATTACTGGCCTCAAACAAATGCCCTACCCTGACCACCTCAAAAAACTCCAGCTTTACTCCATAGCATATCACCTACTCTGAGGTGATCTCTGCCTAACATATAAAGCTATGTCAAACCCAGAGCTGTTGGACATGCTACACCTAAAGAAATCCCAATCCCTCCTTGTTACACGCTCTAGGGGCCTAAACCTTGTCACCACAATAAACGCGACATGCTGGAGGGATAGATTCCTGTCCCAGAGACTTCCCATACTCTGGAACAGGCTACCCATCTATGTCAAGCAAGGTTTTTCATTAGTAATCTTCAAGAAAAATCTTGATGAGTGGATGGGAAATAGGAAATACACTCCAGGGATAACTTCTGTGTCTCTGCTCAACAGTGGAACAGGAAAATAACTCTCTTGGGTGGCGTAAGCCAGGGAACCTTGTTGGCTAGGCTTACGTAGGCCCTTGGGCCGATAGCCTAGTACCTACCTATGAACCTATGAACCTATGAATAAATACAGAATATTAACACATTCCTAATGTTCACATTAGTGTTTAGAAATTCATTAATAGCATATGTGTACCTATTTATTTATTTTTTTAAATTACCTGACAGATAATTTGAGTTGGCACTGAGATTTATATTGTACTGCAGTTACTCTGTTTTATCAAAAGGTGACACTGCATAAAATTCATGAGCATTCCAATATCTTGCTTTTGTTGTTTAGAGATAGCTTTACAACTGAATGGTTGATGGTTCTATTATCTTTTATTTTTGTAGTTTAGGGGTAGTTTTATAACTGTATAGTTTGAAGTTATATACCCTTAAGTCTTAACATAAGAGCACTGAATTAACACATAAAAGAACAACATTTTACTTGTAAAGCATTCTTGAATAGAAAACTGTACACACATGCCATAAAATTATGCTAGTAATTTCGAACTGAAAACAAACGGTCAAGGCATACTTAAGACGGCTTAAAAATGATTTATTGTAAAATTAAATATATGAGCGCTTTCACCCGGCCCAAAATCAAGGCTTTTTCAAGTGTAAAAGAATAACTGAAATTCTTCAATTTAATAACCCTTTGCCCTCTACAAAGGTGCCAATTCTTTAAAGAAACACAGTTTTTGAAAAAATAACAAGGTGTTTATAGAGACATATCCTCCCCTTTAGTTACAACAGTACATACTATAATTAATTACATTTTATTTTACATAATTTGTTTTATGTATTTATCCAAAATACATTGTGATGGTATTTTTATTGTGCAATGCATGTAAACCTAAAGCAAACCTATAGTTTCTTTGCTTTTTTCACCAAATAAGATTTTATAGATATATGTTCATTAAGACCTGGGGCGTTGGTTGCATTTAGTTTCAACTGCCAGTAAGTCTCCCTACAACTCAACCAGTTCTCCCAATTCCCTCCCCTTGGGTCCATTAGGACATGTTCGAAAATTCCAAAACAAAACCCTGCATGACCTGGTTCAACACAAAGATGTCTGTATAGGGCGTTGTTTGAATTTTTATTCCTGATGTTATAAGTGTGTTCATATATGCATTTACTTAATGCCCTCACTGATTTACCTACATAGAAACTGGAACAGTTTCTACACAATGCCAGGTAAACTATACCTTTTGTCAAACAATTTCCTTTCCTAAATTTAATAACACTATTTCGACCGTTGTTCAAAACTACTTGGTCCTTGTCTATAATGTACATACAATAACCACATCTTCCATATATTTTTGTTTGTAATGTCCCCTGGTTACCTAGGTTATTTTTATTTCTCTCAAAGAGTTTCTTTAAGTTCATTCCCATTTTAAAGACAAATTGGGGAACCTCACCCAATTTATGTACTATCTCTTGGTTAAATTTTAGCATTTTCCAATTGTTCTCCACTATGCTTTTTATTTCTTTTCAACTATTGTATTTTATCACTAATGTCCTGCTGTAACTTTGTCCAGTGGTGTGTTGCTTCTCGAGGTTGTACTGACTATCCCCTAACAAAGGGGTGTATTTTACACCCCATCCTTCCACCACTTCTTTAGCCACTTTCTCAATTAAGTTGTTCAGGTAGCCTCTAGCCCTAAAGAAACTTGATATCAATTCAATTTCACATATAAGGTCATTTTTCTCTGAGGTCATTCTGTCCATCTGACATTTTACTATACTCATTTTTTGTTTCCATGGGTGTGCACTACTGTAAGGTAAGTAGGAATTGCTAAATGTATCTTTATGATGTATATTGGATTTCAAACATCCATCAAGTTTCTCTAACCTAACATCTAAGTAGTCAATCTTATTGTAATTAAATTTGTATGTAAACTGCAGGAAACCAGTAGTGGAATTCAAATACTCAATGAAGGATGTAAGAACTTCCCTAGGTCCATCCCAAATGACAAATATGTCAACCAAAAAGCAGAGGTATAGCTTAATGTGTTTCCAGTAAATAGAACCAAACACATAAGTAGTCTCCCATTTTAGGAGAACCAAATTAGCATATATCGGGGCACACGCTTCCCCCATCGCTACACCTCTAATTTGTTTGAAGGTTTCCCCATCAAAATAAATGAAATTGTTCTCCAAAACTATTCTCATAAGCTCCACCAAGACATCTATGTCCACTCTTAGAGAAGCACTCTTCTCATTCAGCAGTGCGTAGAACATTTCTAAGCCTTCCTCAACTGGTATGCATGAAAATAGGTCTACCACATCAATGGAGATGAAACAAATTTCATCCCCATATATTTCTGTTTTTAAACTGTGTAGAAAATCCCAAGAGTCCCTTTAAAGGTGTTTGTAATCTTTAATTAAATGTTTCAAGGAATGGTCTAGGAAGGCGGCTATGGGATAAGTTTTCGACTGTTCCCCAGAAATAGTAGGTCTGTAGGGTGGGTTGATGACACTCTTATGAATCTTGAGGATACCGAAAAATGAAGCTATCCTTGGTTTCTTCATCTGCAGTATCCCTACTACTGTCCACACGTATAAATGAATGTTCATAAACATCTTTATAAAATTCAAACAACAAATCATTTCTAATTACTTTGTTTAACCTCTTAGCATCCCTTAATAAAATTTCCACCTTCTTTTTAGAAAACTTCACCATTAATGACATCACTTTAAATCCATGTTCATCAAAAATTGAAATTTTATTAAGGGATGCTGAGAGGTTAAACAAAGTAATTAGAAATTATTTGTTGTTTGAATTTTATAAAGATGTTTATGAGCATTCATTTATACATGTGGACAGGAAATGTGAGGATGTTTTTAAAAGAAAACAGAAGTTATTTAGAGACTTAAAACAATATAGGGACAACAAGGCATACACCTTTTGTGGTAGATTAAGTAAAAACAATGTTCATGAAACCTTGCATACTAATGGAGTTAACTGTTTGAATAAAATCCAAAGGGAGGGACAAACAAACACAGAAATGGAGGGTAGCAATGCATGTGACCTACATGAAAGTAATAACACTACTGATTCAGTTTTTGAATTGAAAACACCAAACCCCTTAGACCCAAAAGTAGGCCTAGATTACATCACACACTCAGCTGGGGGAGATGAAGGGGGTGTAAATGAGCAGGATTTTTCAACAGGTAAAGGAAAAGGAAAAAAATGAAGGGAAGACCAAAAATAAAAGGAAAGTTTAACAATGAGTGATGATGGTGTAGCTTTGTCATACAACGGCTTTAAGATATTTAATTTAAGTGGGATAGAAATTAAGCTAGAACACTTTCAACTATTTGAGAAAGGTTTTAAGTTTGTACCAACTAAGGGCATTGATGTTTGTGACACACTTATAAAATTAAAACAGTTCATTAGAAAACTAAATTTTGCTTTAATGTTTGATCAACAACAACAGGGGGAGATAGACTCTTTTAGGCAAGCTAGTATTTACAACCCACCCCTTCATCCGGCATTACAAGTTTTTGAAGCAGTATTTACATCTGACATACGCTTTCAGTAACTATAGCCACAATGGGAAAAACATGGATACAAGTCCAATTTAACTGTTAAAGAAAAATAAATTCTGGAAGAGTTAATGATGGACAAAGAAGTTTGCATTATGAGACAAGACAAAGGGGGAAGAATGGTTATAGTTAATACCCTGGACTACTCAATTAAAATGTTTGAAATGTTGAATGACACCAGTACATATGTACCAGTATCCATCAATGACATTAACATTTCATACAGGAAGGTGGACTGAGCAATAGAAGAATTAATGCTGGAGAATAGGTTAGACCAGCGGGTGGGGGATACTTCAGCTGAAGAAACCAAGGATAGCTTCTTTCTTCGGTATCCCCAAGTTCCATAAGAGTGTCATCAACCCACCCTACAGACCTATTGTTTCTGGGGAACAGTCAAAAACTTACCCCATAGCCACCTTCCTAGACCATTCTTTGAAAAATTTAATTAAAGATTATGAACACCTTTAAGGGACTCTTGGGATTTTCTACACAGTTTAAAAACAGAAATATACGGGGATGAAATTTGTTTTATCTCCATTGATGTGGTAGACCTATTTTCATGCATACCAGTTGAGGAAGGCCTAGAAATGTTCTACACACTGCTGAATGAGAAAAGTGCTTCTCTAAGAGTGGATGTAGATGTCTTGGTGGAGCTTATGAGAATAGTTGTGAAGAACAATTTCATTTATTTTGAGGGGGAGACCTTCAAAAAATTAGATGTGTAGTGATTGGGGCAGCATGTGCCCCGATATATGCTAATTTGGTTCTCCTAAAATGGTAGACTACTTATGTGTTTGGTTCTATTTACTGGAAACACATTAAGCTATACCGCTGCTTTTTGGATGACATATTTGTCATTCGGGATGGACCTAGGGAAGTTCTTACATCCTTCATTGAGTATTTGAATTCCACTACTGGTTTCCTGCAGTTTACATACAAATTTAATTACAATAAGTTTGACTACCAAAAAGTCAATGTTCTGTGCTTGGGCTAAAGTCTTGCCAAACCAAAGTAGTCCAATACAGTGAGAAAAAAGATAGGCAAGACAAGGCTATATAATATTCTGTTTTAATAAAAACAACAAACACAAACTCCAAATAATGGTAAGCGCTTTCGGGTTCTCCAACCCTTCATCAGACAATTAAAACAGCATGGGTCTTTACTTTTAAAATATTATGACAACCAATCAAAATTCTATGCTACTAATACATTACCCGCCTATTTTGTAAGGCAGGTTTTAAAGGCACCATCTCATTTAGACCTGGATATCTGTGTGATGCTAGTGTGATAATCCATTTTGATTCAAGTGTCTCTGTAAGCAATTTTATGTCCCCCCCTCTTACTCCTAAGTTCACATTAGTAACAACTTTGAATAAAAATGTATGTGTGGAATTGTCCAATAAGTGCCTGTAGAGTGCATTGTGCTGGTCTTTATTCCTAATGGAAGACAGATGCTGCAAAACCCTAACCTTTAACATGTTGTTCGTCATCCCCACGAAGTAGTAGACCTATTAATACTACTACAATTGTGGTACATGCAAGGCTTGTAGTAGTATTAATAGGTCTACTACTTTCAAACATCCTATGACAGGACAACTTTTTCAATTTAAGGCTAGAGCCACATGTAGAACATCTAATGTGGTTTATTTAGCCGAGTGTACACAGTGTCCAGCTTTCTATGTGGGGATGACGAACAACATGTTAAAGGTTAGGGTTTTGCAGCATCTGTCTTCCATTAGGAATAAAGACCAGCACAATGCACTCTACAGGCACTTATTGGACAATTCCACACATGCATTTTTATTCAAAGTTGTTACTAATGTGAACTTAGGAGTAAGAGGGGGGGACATAAAATTGCTTACAGAGACACTTGAATCAAAATGGATTATCACACTAGCATCACACAGATATCCAGGTCTAAATGAGATGGTGCCTTTAAAACCTGCCTTACAAAATAGGCGGGTAATGTATTAGTAGCATAGAATTTTGATTGGTTGGCATAATATTTTAAAAGTAAAGACCCATGCTGTTTTAATTGTCTGATGAAGGGTTGGAGAACCCGAAAGCGCTTACCATTATTTGGAGTTTGTGTTTGTTGTTTTTATTAAAACAGAATATTATATAGCCTTGTCTTGCCTATCTTTTTTCTCACTGAATAAGTTTGACTACTTAGATGTTACGTTAGAGAAACTTGACGGATGTTTGAAATCCAATATACATCATAAAGATACATTTACCAATTCCTACTTACCTTACAGTAGTGCACACCTGTGGAAACAAAAAAGGAGTCTAGTAAAAGGTCAGATGGACAGAATGACCACAGAGAAAAATGACCTTATATGTGAAATTGAATTGATATCAAGTTTCTTTAGGGCTAGAGGCTACCTGAACAACTTAATTGAGAAAGTGGCTAAAGAAGTGGTGGAAGGATGGGGTGTAAAACACACCCCTTTGTTAGGGGATAGTCAGTACAACCCCAAGAAGCAACTCACCACTGGAGAAAGTTACAGCAGGACATCAGTGATAAAATACAACAGTTCAAAAGAAATAAAAAGCATAGTGGAGAACAATTGAGAAATGCTAAAATTTAACCAAGAGATAGTACATAAATTGGGTGAGGTTCCACAATTTGTCTTTAAAATGGGAATGAACTTAAAGAAACTTTCTGAGAGAAATAAAAATAATCTAGGTAACCAGGGGACATTAGGAACAAAAATATGTGGAAGATGTGGTTACTGTATGTACATTATAGACAAGGACCAAGTAGTTTTGAACAACGGTCTAAATAGTGTTATTAAATTTAGGAAAGGAAAGTGTATGACAAAAGGTATAGTTTACCTGGCATTGTGTAGAAACTGTTCCAGTTTCTATGTAGGTAAATCAGTGAGGGCATTAAGTAAATGCATATATGAACACACTTATAACATCAGGAATAAAAATTCAAACAACACCCTATACAGACATCTTTGTGTTGAACCAGGTCATGCAGGGTTTTGTTTTGGAATTTTGGAACATGTCTTAATGGACCCAAGTGGAGGGGAGTGGGAGAACTGGTTGAGTTGTAGGGAGACTTACTGGCAGTTGAAACTAAATGCAACCAACGGTCCGGGTCTAAATGAACATATATCTGTAAAACTTTATTTGGTGAAAAAAGCAAAGAAACTATAGGTTTGCTTTAGGTTTACATGCATTGCACAATAAAAATACCATCACAATGTATTTTGGATAAATACATAACACTGATTACGTAAAATAAAATGTACTTGATTATAGTATGTACTGTTGTAACTAAAGGGGAGGATATGTCTCTATAAACACCTTGTTTTTTTCAAAAACTGTGTTTATTTAAAGAATTGGTGCCTTTTTAGATGGCAAAGGGTATTTAAATGGAAGAATTTCAGTTGTTCTTTTACACTTGAAAAAGCCTTACATTTGGGCAGGGTGAAAGCGCTTGTATATTTCATTTTACAATAAGTCTTTTTTAAGCCATCTTAAGTGTGCCTGGACCATTTGTCTTCAGTTCATTGTTTTTGGTAAATGGTTCCTATTACTTTTTGGTTACAGGGTATGCTAGTAATTTGCTAACTATACATTGCAGAGTGGTTTTAGTTCTATGTTTCAGTAACCCAAGTTTTATTAGCACTCCAGCTACTGGAAGAGCAAGTTGGGGCGGGACACTGGTTGCTGTTGGTTGAGGAGACAGGACTGATGGAATACCATCACCAACTCCTCATCCTCACCTTTGGTCAAAGCTTCACTGATATTAGGAACATGGAGTATTGAAAGCAATCATGGCACCCAGGAAGTATGTGTGTACTTGGTATGGAAACACAGCTATGCAGAAGACTTCACTCTCACTGGTTCCAACATTGTGGGCATTGCAATGTGTTTTTCAGCCAACAGAAAGGATATTAGGAGCACACAAGAGTACTGCCAGTGATCTTTTTGCCTTTCTTAGCATTCTGGAAAGCTGGCATTTAGTGTTCTGAAACTCTGGTGGCCGTTATAAATGTTGCAATAGTGCATAAGAACTGATCATAGGGAACAAAATTTAAAAATAATTTAAAGTGAAACAGTATATTTTCTTGTGCATGTATCAAATAGTAAGTAAAAATATTCTTGTTTGGAGGCTACACTTTTTGTACCCACTGATCTGTGGATATTGCTCTCCTGAACCTTCTAACTAATATATCAACTTCAATGTTGCTTTAACTTGGAGTAAATGTAATATTTGGTTTAGTGTAGGATAGAACAATATTTGGGACAGTATATTTAGTTAGGGGAAGTATTACATACCTCCACACTAGGAGTGTGTAGGGGTTTGACAAACTAAGTAACTTACAAACTCTTGCATGGCATGAGATGAAATCTTAGGTGTTTTTGAATAAAACTGTAATTAATATTTGCACATCTTGAAAGATATTCAGTGTTATTTATTTTGATAATAATACAATTATGCATATGTTTTCATTTTTCTGCAAACACCTCAGTCCTCAGTAAACATGCACTCAAAGAAGAAGTTCAAGCTGTCATGTCTGGTTAATAAATGTCTGTGGGGCAGTGGTGCAGCAGTTAGCACTGTTGCCTCACAGCAAGAGGTTTCTGATTCAATTCTTGGCTTGGGTGCTTTCTGTATAGAGTCTGCATGTCCTCCCTGCATTCATGAGGGTTTCTTCCAGGTGATCTTGTTTCCTCCCATATTTGAAAGATATGTATCTGGAGCTTTTCTCCCCAAGCCTCCACTGAAAATGGGCTCTGTCCAGTTGGACTTTCCTGGTAAACAAATAATAAATATATTTCTAAGCTGTACAGTTTCCATAATTATAACAATTTATTTGTGAAAGTTTAGCAGAAAACAATGTTAGGTTTGTCTGCATTATAGTATGCTATAGTATTTATAGAAAGACCATCCTGGGGATTCGAGAAACTCTGTGTAGGTTTTGTGCGGAGCCTACAAAAAAGTTTATGTGTTTGCATGCTGAGCAGCAGCACTAATTACATATTCATGCCACACCACTTTTAAACATAAACAAGTGCAATTTTATGGCTTGCAACAGCATTGCCGGCTAGGAAACCATGTAAGGTAACATGGATAGCAGCAGATAAGTAGACCTGTTTACCTCCAGGCAAACTAGGTCTGCAGGATTGCACAGAATGTCACAATGATTACTAGGGTTAAAAATATAGTAATGTATATGGTCCAAACACATTTCAGGACAGTGTATGCTGTGCAGAGTGTTGTGGAGTCCCATTTCAGGCATTCTGTACAAAAGTTGTATAAATGATAGGTAACAGTACATGAACTGCCATGTAAAATAAACAGTCAGGGGAAGTGTGTGTATTGAATAGAGGCACACAGATGAATTGTAGGAATGAACACAGAGAAAGAAGACAGGTGAAACATATTAATGTACAACAGATGATAACATATAAATTAAAAAGTTGTAGCAGGAAAATTAATCCTATATCGACATGATAAAATATGGACTGCACAGTGGAAATGTATGTTATGTGACTTTCACACAAGGTGACATAACAATGGAGAAGGATGCCTATGTGATATAAGCATCCTGACATGAAGAATGGAGAGGACATGTATCAGGGATGTTATATACAATAGGGGTTAGGTGCATATTGTGAAGCTGTGCAAAATGAGTTATCTGAACATGACTGTAATGTCAGCAGAAGTCTCCACCAAGTGGGACAAATAGTTACAGGCTCATGGACAACAGTAAACAGAAGCATATACAGTTATGGAGAATATCAAAACAATACCACCAGTAATTTGATGTCTATGACTAAACATATATGATTGTGAGTGATCATAGACAGTTCTCCACAAACACACTTGCACAACTATTATAAGATATCAGTAATCTATGTGGGTAATCAAGCACAGTGTCCTGACAGTGTAACATTTACTGGAGGTGTTAGGAGGGACTCTGCTATACTTATATGTGACATAATGATTAATTCAGGCTAGTTGACAGGTGTGCATGGCATATATATGGCACAATCCACACTGTCACAAATGTAACCCATGCCATCATTGTGGTCAAACAGCTATGTATGTACTGTGTGTATCACCAGAAGAGATATCACACATGAATCTGTTACATCACCTTGATGGGTGTTCCGCACCATCAGACAGTAACGTTTATGCAACAAAAATAATACCTAGGTATGGCCAATAAGATGTGTGGGATGTCAATGTGGTAAAGGTGGTACAACTGAGTTATGCATCTCTGAAAACTGTGTAGGGAGGTATGTTAAGAAGGGTACATTTTATTCAGTTATTGGTGTGATGAAGGCTGAGAGCTATGGAAGGATTATGGCCTTTAATGTGGATGTCCTGAATATATGCAGGAATTGTGTTACACGCAAGGCAGTAATCATCAATGTGGGTGTACAACATATCATCTACACAGGTCACATACCACTTGGTCTGCCCATAGGGGTGTGAAGTCTATATTATCATTGGGTTGTGCATTTGTTTTCATAATGTAAGAAATCCTCCCATGTTTTTGTTTCATCTCATGTGTCTTCATGGCTGTGACAGCAACCTTTGGTGTGTGTTGATATTGTCTGTATTTTACTAATATCACAGCAGAAGTCTGACTTGGTGACTGCAGGACAACAGCCTATAGGTGATGAAATGCTGTCTCTAATGTCAACCAAGTGCATAAGCACACACACACACACACACACACACACACACACACACACACACACACACACACACACACACACACCAGTTGACTGATATGAGACCAGAATTCCTACCAATGAAAACTGAGTACAGAACTCAGTATTTTATGCAAGGGCCATGGCAAACGTCTGACTTTTACCAGGCTACAGGACAATTTATAGTAGATGACATCATCATTTCATGTTTGAGAGTAGATGTTGGGAGGCCTGTCTGAAATGGATAGCTAGCCATGTACAACTGTCAATATCTTAAAGTTTTGCATGTTACCAGATTGATGAGTGTGTAATGTATAGTATTTGCTGTTGTGTTTCCAATGTGCAGCTATACTTTAAGAGACAGCTTTATAAACTATATCCAAACAGCTGTCCACATTACTACAACTATTGGAAAATCTGATGTGCATGGTATATAACAGAGCATTTGTATTTATTTATGTAGTATAGTTGATATATTTGTAAAGAAGTATTGAGAGACCAAGTTTGCAGTATATGGGGGGAGGTAACAAATGGCTGCAGTGCAAGCATGTATTGTTTAATTAAAAAGTGCCTTCCCTTTGTTTTTACATGTACTTTCATGGGATGAAGACTACATGTACAGCAAGCATAAGTAATACATGCTATTATGCCCTTTCCATAGCACACGGCTGAGCAACTGGGTTGCTCCATTGATGGTAAAGTGTTTGCGCATGCAAGATGCACATTTATACAGTTTCCCTATTTGTGCGTAGTTAAGTGCCAAACAAATGCAAACCTCATTGATAAGATTCTGAGAGTTCTGAATGAGGCACATCTGCTGCTTAGCTAACTCTGTGGCAGCAGGTCTAAATGCATTGACTGATCTCTTTTGGAGTCCAGATGATATAGTGGTTGAATCCAGGTTTGCCTAATAGTTATAAATATGCATTTTATAATGCAATGAAATAATTCTTTATTCTATATTTACTGTGTGTTACCACTTACCAGCATGTTTATGTGGCATTGCACAGAGGCAATTGCACCAAGAAAGAGCCATTCACCATTGCTTGGTTTTGGTGCATGATGCTAAACTCATGCAAAGAGGCCAAAAAGTGTAGGGCTCCAATGTTTTTTTGCTTGTGTGTGTTGTGTGTGGTTCTATTTTTTTGACCAGATTAAGATCAGATTGTTAAAATGTGGTAGATAGGAAAGTGGTGAAATGGGGGGCAAGCAGGGGAAGAACAAAGGGAAAGCAATATAGGAATGTGCAGAAGGGAGGTAGTTAAGAACCAAAGCCATCCAGTTCTTCAACAGTGTAAAATTAAAATATGTACAGATGATTAGCTGAATTTGGACTCTCAACTTAACAAAGAGTAAGGTCAACAATGCAATATGTTGTATATCCAATTAGACCAAATCCGATGTGCCATGAAGACTCATGTGTGAAGTGAAGAGCTATATATGGTATGATTTTTTTTTGTGGGGCAGGTGCTCATTGTTTTTGTTTTTTACTTCACTAAGAGAGGAATGTTGTGTATGGAATGTGGGTATTTCTGGGTCAGGTAAGTAGGGTAGGTGAGTAAGCAGATGCAAACAAACAGGACAAGCAATACAAGACATGGGGATGGTGAGGGGCACAAAAGGCTGGGGGACACCATGATTGGGGTTAGGGAAGGAGCAACAGAGACCCATGCCTATCAAAAATGAGGACAGTTTGAATCTAGTCCTCACCCACAGGACTGCCATCACTGTCCCCATCTCCACTGGCTATGAGAGTGC
>NC_056726.1:1314897349-1314934849 GCF_019279795.1 Protopterus annectens | reverse complement strand
GTTCATGGATGCTATCATTGGTGGTGCTTCCTGTATGGAGATTGGACAGGATTCCAGTACTAAACACAAACTATGCCAAAGTTTCACTCAGACGTCCTTCTCTCACACATATTCCTCACTACCATCCCTGTCTGTCCTCCTAAAAAATAATGAAAAATAACCACTTGTCCCTCAAAAATTGTACATCATTCCCCTCCTATCTTTCCTTCATGTTACCCTTATGCATGTTCTTCTGCTTATACATATTCTGTCTTCTGGCTATCCTATCTCCACTTTTTCTCCGCATTTCAATGATGAAATGAGTTGGCACTTTGCTATACTGACCCTCTTGTCTCCTCCTTTGAATGCCTATGTTGCACAACACGTATGAGGTGATTTGGTACACTTCTGAATGCGTGTAACATAAGGCAAGCCACCTTACTGTAAATTATTTCATGGTCACATGACATGGCCATTGTAGTACTGCACTGCCTACGTTTAGCACAGCTGCTGTTATTTTCTATAAAGCCTTTTCCAAGGTATGCTAGGGATATGCTGGCAATAATGTATGCAGAGCAGCATAACTTCATGTTGCCATCATCTTTCTGTAATATTAGCAGAGCATGGTCATATTTTAGATACTTCTGAATATCCCCAATTATTTGCTACATAAAAGCAAGTATGACACCTTTCATAGCATTAGTTGCAATTTCTGTGCAGGAACAAACATTAAAAGTCAAAAACAAATGCCAAGCAACTAACTACAGAAAAATATCTTGCAGCAAACTAAGCAATACATCTCTTTGAATTCTATTGACAAAAACACGTATGTGTACTTATTCCTGTTAACACACTTTTGTTTATTTACTAAGGTGGTGCTTAGGGATTCTAGAATGTAAGTACCATTTGATACTGTATCTGCTTTTATTTCACAGTCACACATTCATACGCACACACACACACACACACACACACACACACACACACACACACGCGTGTGTGTGTGTGTGTGTGTGTGTGTGTGTGTGTGTGTGTGTGTGTGTGTGTGTGTGTGCATGTGCTGCACTTACACTTACCATTTTCTATCACTCAAAACAATTCTAAATAGCTGAACAGTCTATAAACTGAAACATAGAGTTACATTTAAACCTTACTCTGTTGGATGATAAAATGTGTGGTAGTGTTTAAAATAAAAGGTCTTAGAAATATGCTTACCACTCAGGTTTGTCACAGAGTAGATGCAGGGTGGAGGATGTGACAGAGCTATATGAAGCTCTCCTCCGGTATAATATAAAATCCTGAAAGAGCATACATGCTATACGCTCTTTTGTCACAGTTTCTGCTCCTTGTGTATTATACTGCAAAATATAAAGTTCATATGATACCTAATTTGCTGATTCCATTTATAAACTTAAATATTTACTGATATGATTCCATTTGCCTTCTAACATGTTATGCAATGTGCACATTTAATCTCTTTTAGTCATTGCAAACTTGAGCAGGATCTGAACCCCCAAGAAAATAACAGCCTGAGATGAAAGGTGTCCTAACTCCTAATGCCTGGATTTGGATATATATATATTGCTTGCTGTGGAGCTAATGTTCTGTAACATGGAAGAATGAATAAAAGAAAGCAGAATGAGATAGGACCGTGGGACAAATGTCAGAAGATGGCAAATTTCAGCAAAAACTGAATATATGATGTTGGTAATGTTTCTGTGGTTGGCTACTCAGATATGCTAGCAGGACCACTTGAGGCACTTTTCAACAACAGTCCCCAAACAGATTACATGCCAGGTGAATGGAGAGCTGCAACAGTCATCCCTCTTCACAAGGGTGGGGTATCACTTAACCCAAGGAACTACAGACCTATCAGTATGACGAGTCTAATATGAAAAGCCATGGAACACATTATCATGGAAATATCCAGAAAGTTCAATGGTAGCCTACAGACATTGGACCCATCTCAGTTTGGCTTTATTAATGGAAGGTCTTGTCTACTCAATCTGGCAGACTTCTTTGACAGGGTCACCAAAGCTATGGATGAGGGGAAAACTGTGCATACCACCTACCTTGACTTCACCAAGGCATTTGATACAACACCCACTCAGGTATTATTGGCAAACTCTCGGAACTAGGTACAAATCCCTTCATAACTCACTGGATTGCTATCTGGCTCACAGATAGGACACAAGAAGTCAGGACTGGTAAGGTCAGCTCCACCAGGAGACTAGTTGTCAAGGCAGTACTCCAGGGCTCTATGTTGGGCCTGCTCATTTTTGGCATCTATATATTGGAAGGGAAGACTAATGTCAGTGGCCTCTGGCTCACTAAGTTCACAGATGACTGTAAATTGGGAGCTATCATAAATTCACCTCCACAGTACTGGCATCCTACAAGAGGGTCTAACGTAAACAGATAACTGGTGTAAAAGCCACTGATTAAAACTTAATGCAAAGAAATGCATTATAGTGCCCTTTGGGAAACTGTCCACCCAAGCTAATTACTTTATTGATAAAATATCCCTAAGAGGTGCTCCGGTATTTAGGCAAATGGGAACATATGT
This sequence comes from Protopterus annectens, assembly GCF_019279795.1. Lineage (NCBI taxonomy): Eukaryota > Metazoa > Chordata > Ceratodontiformes > Protopteridae > Protopterus > Protopterus annectens. The sequence goes on along the minus strand of NC_056726.1, from coordinate 1,314,932,304 downwards.
AGACAGTAATCTGGTGTTTAACCAGCATGTAGCCAATATAGTGACAAACTCATTCTATGCTGCCAAAGTCATAAGCAAAAATCTGGCACTCAGCTAGCTATAGTACCACTCTTCTCAGCCCTTATCAGACACATCACTGAGCATAACACCCCTTTGGCATGTACCTACCCAGGCACCTGCAACAGTTAGAATGCTCTTAAGGGTTCATTACCAAGAGAATCCAGGGTATGAATATCCTGGCATACATAAATTGTCTTAAGGCCCTATCTCTGTACTCAGTCTCCTACAGGTTACCAAGAGGCAATCTATGCCTGGCATATAAGGCATCCTCAAAACCAGCTCTGCTGGATCCTTTGCACATCAACAAAACAATCAGTACCTGAAATACTAGATCCAAGGACCTGAACTTTGCCTGTAACATAAATCAAACCTGCTGGAGAGACTGATATGTGTCTCAAAGGATCCCCGCACTATGGAATAGGCTCACCATCCATGTGCAGCAGAGTTCTTCCCTGACCCTATTCAAACAAAACAGTGATCATTAGATGGGAATTTGCAAATTCACCCCTGGCCTGGCCCCCTGTCTTTTATGGACAGAGGTCAGCAGTAAGTAAATTAATCCCCAACTGACATACCCTACCCCCACATAACCCTTAGCTACCTCCTTACTAACATATCCCACCACATAGGTGTCCAAGGTACTCTGGGACAAAAATGGATTGAGTTGTATGGCTAGGCTTATAAAGATCCTAGTGGTCATTAGCCTAATATAAACCTATGAACCTATGAGCAAAGCTGGATGTCAGAGCAGAAAGACAACTTGAATTTTCTAAAGAATGAACTGGACAGAGTCAAGAGAAATGTGTAAAAATTGGGGTTGCTATTGTATGAGGGCTAATAAATGGCAGAAATCAGGAAGTGCTGTGTCTCCTCAGGAGAGAGGTTGGTGATACTGACAAGAGGACACAGCTGGTTGACTAGGATTCTGGAATAAGGGGAAAGAAGGACTGCAAAGGAGTTATGAGGCATTGGGGACCAAGTATCGGGTGCTACTGGTTGTCTATCTAGCTATGGACGTATCATGCAAGGTTAGAACTAGGAGTAATGAAAATGATAAACCACATCAAATGCTATGCTGCTTTAACTCCTGAAAAATAAAAGGGTTGATACTAAATCATACAGTGATGTGAAACTGCTTAATATTAATGGTGATAGTATAAAACTGGTATATATAGCAGAAGAAGAAGAAAAATGCTTAATAAAGTCATAATGCAACTTAGAACCACAACACAATTTACTTAAATTTCCACCCTGGTGGAAATATGGTGGGCAATAAGAAGCCAGTTCACAGATATTCTTCGAAATTTTTTACAAAGAAAAGTTTGTGAGCATTAGTTGAATGAAGGAAAGAGTGCTGGAAAACATGGCTGTCATGATAGAGCTCATCCACTTGGTTCCTCAGTGAAATCATCACATGCAATCATGAACAAGAAGGAGGTGCCTCTGAAGATCCAAGTAGGAGTGAGTCACTTAGGGCAGTGAGTCTGCACAGAAGAAGAGAGTGAAAGAAGTGGAAAGTATTTGCAGAAGTCAATATGTCACGGAGGATTATCCTTGTGATAAGGGAAGAAAAAGATAGAGGTTAGAAGAAGCAACAAAAGAGTGGGTAACTGAGTGGAGCTAAAAGTCAAAGGAAGGCCGTACAGGAAGTCAGTTGATCAAAGGAGCAGAAAAGGCAGAAAATGGTGACGGTAGCACAGATGGATAAAAATAAAATTTGAGGAAACAAAGCAAGGTGAAATTGAGTACAAACTGAAACTTGGCTTTAAACAATTGCTTTAAAGAGGAAGATATAAAAGAAATGGATTTCAAGAAGATATAGGTTTATAGGTTCATAGGTTCATAGGTAGGTACTAGGCTATCGGCCCAAGGGCCTAAGTAAGCCTAGCCAACAAGGTTCCCTGGCTTATGTCACCCAAGAAAGTTATTTTCCTGTGCCACTGTCGAGCAGAGCCACAGAAGTGATCCGCGGGGTGTATTTCCTATTTCCCATCCACTCATCAAGATTTTTCTTGAGGAGTGCTAATGAGGAACTTTGCTTGATATAGATGGGTAGCTTGTTCCAGAGTATGGGAAGTCTCTGAGACAGGAATCTATCCCTCCAGCATGTCCTGTTTATTATGGTGACAAGGTTTAGGTTCCTAGAGTGTGTAGCTCAGAGGGATTGGGATTTCTTTAGGTGTGGCATGTCCAACATCTCTGGGTTTGACATAGCTTTATATGTTAGGCAGAGATCACCTCGGAGTAGGCAATATGCTATGGAGTAAAGCTGTTTTTTGAGATGGTCAGTGTAGGGCATTTGTTTGAGGCCAGTAATCCTCTTTATGAATATCCCAAAGCACTGTTACTTACTGTTATTGCTGGCTCAGTGTTAATTCCACAGTGATCAAAATTCTACACTTAACACTTTTTCAAATCATACAACAACACATCAAAGTCTTGCCCATTGCTTTACTGGTGTAAATTGTCATTCTGCATAAATAGCATTACTTGATTTACTGTGCAGTTGCTTAGCTATTTCAAATTACATGTATACAATCATTATACATTTAGCTTTGGGTATTATTATAGTAACTTACTCACTTCAAGTTATTGGTCTCCAGATCTTTCACATTATTAGCATGAATGTACCCATAATGACATAGGTTTACTATCAAAATTTCAAAAAGAACTCCGTCGACTGTACTATCGTCGAACACGGAAGTTCGAAAACGGTAATATCGATGTAAAAAAAAAATCTAGGAACGGGTTTTAACATGGGTTGAGGTAGGGGAGATGTTTGTAGTTCGGAATAACACTGAACACCTATCTCGACCCATGTTAAAACCCATTCCTAGATTGTTTTTTTGACATAGATATTACCATTTTTGAACTTCCATGTTCGACAATGGCACAGTCGACGGAGTTCGTTTCGAAATTTTGATAGTAAACCAATGAAATAAAAAGTCTATACAACTAGAACATTCAAGTCACCAAATAAGAAAACCAAGTTTAATATATCACACAATCTAAGAGGCTTCACTCAAAGCTTCTTCTGGTGTAAAGCAAATAAAATAAAACCAGGTTATATAAATAACCTCAAAATAATCATAAGTTTACATGAGTTCCATTGGATGAAGATACATGTCAATCAAATAAGCCATACATTTCTTTAAAATCTGTTTCACTGAGTTATGCCTATTTAAACCCGGAAAATGATTAGCATAAAATAAATTAATAAAGTTACATTCAGCAATTTCTGTCATTAAGTTAATATCACCTCCTCTACTAACAGGAATCGTAAGCTCTACACCATGAATTTAAAAATGTATAGAATCATTATTTAAAGTTTATGTAGTGCATTGGTCTGTACTTTTCTCCTAATATCAGATAAATGATTACCAATACATTCTTTTAACTTCTGGTCAGTCTTACCAATATAAAAGGAGATGCAGGCTTGACATTGTGCTAAATAAACTAAATGTTGAGAATTACAATCAAAATAATTCTTCACTGAAAATGCTCTATCAAATGTCACATGCTTAAAGCATTTCTATTTTAGAATGTATTTGTTAAAAGTGTGTTTATAACATGGAAATTTTCCCAATCTGGAATGTGCTCTAATGTTTCAGTGTTTGTCCATTTCATAGGTTCATAGGTTCATAGATGTGTACAGGGCTAATGGCCCTGGAGCCTTTACAAGCCTAACCCATGGGATTACCCTGGCATCATGCCACCCGACCTTAGTTACCATTGCCTCTGTCGAGTGGAGTGATCCCTGGGGTGAATTTTCTATTTCCCATCCATTCATTAAGATTTCTCTTTAAGAGGGTCAGTGAGGTGCTCTGCTTGACATTTATGGGAAGTCTGTTCCATAGCATGGGCAGTCTCTGGGTTATGAACCTGTCCCTCCAGCATTTTCTGTTGATTGTGGTAATGAGGTTGAGGTCTCTGGAGCATGTGGTGCGGAGGGATTGGGATTTCTTTAGATGCAGCATTTCTAACAGAGCTGTGTCAGGCATGGCTTTGTAAGTCAAGCAGAGATCGCCTCTAAGTAGGCGATATGAGACAGAGAATAGTTGGAGTTTTTTGAGTCTGCCCATATAAGAGAAATGTTTAAGGCCTAGGATCCTCTTTGTGAGGTACTTTTGCAGCCTCTCCAGTTGTTGCAGGTGTTTAGTGAGGTACATGTGAAATGGGGCGTTGTACTCGATGATTGGCATAATGAGGAAAGAGTAGAGGGAGATAATTACTTCCTTCTTCCTGGATGCAAATCCCTTAGTAATGAGATGTGCCACATAGAAGGACATTCTGACCACAGTGGATATGTGGTGGTCAAAAGAGACGTTGCTGTCAACCTGTGTTTCCAAATCTCTTATAACACCTTCTGTGTTCAGTGGACTACCATCGATGTGGCAATTCATGGGAACTGCATTTTCCCAAAGGGGATGATGACACATTATTTGGCATTGAGCTTAAGGCCATGGTTCTGACACCAGTCGTTGGTCTCAGTGAGGCCTTTCTGTAGGATGTCAACATCATGTAGGGGAGTTAATAATAACTCCCAACTTGCAATTGTCTGCAAACTTTGTCAGCCAGAGTCCCTTCATGTTGGCATGGACTTCAGAGAAATGGATACCAAACAGGAGAGGATCCAGGACCGAACCCTGTGGGACTCCACTCGTGACTGGTCAATTACTTGACCTTCTATAACCAAAGCAAGATACCAGGAATATCAACCTATGAACATCCTCTGAAGGGGTTAAAATGTGCCAGTGTTGTCTAATAATTTTGTTTACATCAATAGAATGTCTATTATAGTTCATCACATATCTTAATAGATTATTGTTGGCACATACATCACATTTAATAATACTACATATTTTCTCACTAAAGATGGGATAAAACCACAAGTTGCATCCCTGACCAAGTGATTTTATAGGTTCATAGGTGTGTACTTGGCTAATGGCCCTGGGGCCTTTACAAGCCTATCCCATAGGATTAACCTGGCATAATGCCACCCGACCTTAGTTCCCAGTGCCTCTGTCGAGTAAAGCGACTGGAGTGATCCCTGGGGTGAATTTTCTATTTCCCATCCACTCATCAAGATTTCTCTTGAAGGGGGCCAGTGAGGTGCACTGCTTGACATGTATGGGAAGTCTATTCTATAGCATAGGAAGTCTTTGGGTTATTAACCTGTCCCTCCAACATGTTTTGTTGATTGTGGTAATAAGGGCGAGGTCTCTGGAGTGTGTGGTGTGGAGGGATTTCTTTAGATGTAGCATTTCTAACAGAGCTGAGTCAGACATGGCTTTGTAAGTCAAGCAGAGATCACCTCTAAGTAGGTGATATGAGACAGAGAATAGTTGGAGTTTTTTTAGTCTGTCCATGTAGGACAAATGTTTAAGGCCTAGGATACTCTTTGTGAGGTACTTTTGCGGCCTCTCCAGTTGTTGCAGGTGTTTAGTGAGGTACATGCCAAATGGGCCATTGTACTCAATGATTGGCCTAATGAGGGAAGAGTAGAGGGAGACAATGACCGCTTTCTTCCTGGATGCAAAACCCTTAGTAATGAGATGTGCCACATAGAAGGACTTTCTGATCACAGTGACAATGTGGTGGTCAAAACTGAGGTCGCTGTCAACTTGTGTTCCCAGATCTCTTATAATGCCTTCTGCATTCAGTGTACTACCATCGTTGTGGTAATTCATGGGAACTGGGATTTTCCCAAAGGGGATGGTGACACATTTTTTTGGCATTGAGTTTAAGGCCATGGTTCTGACACCAGTCGTTGGTCTCAGTGAAACCTTTCTGTAGGATGTCAACATCACTGAGGGAGTTAATAATAGCTCCCAACTTGCAATAGTCTGTGAACTGTGTCAGCCAGAGTCCCTTCATGTTGGCCTGGACTTCAGAGAAGTATATACCAAACAGGAGAGGACCAAGGACCGAACCCTGTGGGACTCCACTCATGACTGGTCAGCAGTCTGACTTGGAGCCAGCTACTTTCACACTGTGGGTTCTACCTGTGAGCCAGTTTGCAACCCATCTAGTGATATAGGGGTTGATGCCTAGCTTAGTGAGTTTTTCTATGATTCCTGAGTGGTGAATGGTATCAATGCCCTTGGCCAGATCAAGGTAGGCTGTATGAACCACATTGCCTTCATCCACAGCTCTGGAGACTGACTCAAAGAAGATGACCAAGTTGAGCAGGCATGATCTACCTTTCACAAAACCAAACCGTGTGGGCTTCAGAGTATGGAGCTTCCCTATATCCTTCTTTATTAGGTCCATGAGGATGCATTCCATAGCTTTGCATAGCAGACTCATCAGGCTAATGGGGCATAGTTCCCAAGGTCTGTAGACGCTCCTCCTTTTTGGAGAAGGATGACTGTAGCAGTGTGTCATTTGGTAGGGACAAAGCCGGAGGTGAGGCTGTGATTGAACAGGGCACATGGGTGAGGTGCCAGTTCACTCTGTAGTTCATGTAGAACATAGCCAGGGATATTGTCAGGTCCCATAGAAGCTGTATTCTTGCAACAGTAATACTGGGTGCCTGGCAATCTACTGGTATTGTGAATGGTCCCTTGGTGGTGGTGGGGGGGGGGGGTAAAGTTAACACTGAATCTGTCAGCCAGTATATTGGCAATATCTGTTAGCTCAGTATAGGAGGTACCATTGTGCAGTAGTTCGGAGCAAATCTGGGTATTGCCGTGGAGATTCTTTACATAACTATAATAGACCTTGTGGTTTTCTTTACTATCTGCTGCAATTCTGTTTTCATAGCTTTTCTCTATTTGTGTTTAATGTTTAAATCTCAAGAAGGTAGTATTACCTGTTAAATAATTAAACAAATCAGGAATGTCATGACTGACATTACAAATTATAAATATGTCATCTACAAAATGTCTATAAAATAAAATAGCAGATAGAACAGGTGCCACTACCTTCTTGAGATTTAAACATTTTGCCCTCAACATTGCATAAACTTTTTAGACATTCATTTAGACATTCATTTGTACAAGAACAATGAGAATGTAGTTCAGAATAAAGTGCACCTTAAAGAAGTGAAGAAAAACACAATTTTACACAGGAGTAGCATGCACCCCTCTCATATGTTTAGGAACATCTGGAATGGCCAAATGACCAGAACTGCACATCTTAATACTGACAATGTAGACCTCTCTGAGCAGCTTTCAAATCTGGTTGATGAGTTTGAAGTTAGAGGTTATGATCGATCTATGTGATATGAACAGAGAAAATCAGTTGAACAGGGGTGTGACTCATGGTTCTGTCCCATCTTTAGTGAGAAAAGAGACAGTATTATTAAATCTGACTTACATGCCAACAGTAATCCATTAAGATACATGAAATATGATAGACATTCTACTGATGTAAGCAAAATTATTAGACAACACTGGTACATTTTAACCACTTTAGAGGATATTCATAGATTGATACCCATGGTGCCTTCATTTGGTTATAGAAACTCACATATTTTAAAGACTTTATTATGTTATAAAGAAATGGACACGCACCAAAACATTGGAGCCTGTTCCAGATTGGGGACATTTCCATGTTATAAATGCACTTTTTGCAAATGCATTCTAAAATGGAAATATTTAATCATCTGACATTTGATATAGCATTTTCAATTAAGAATTATTTTGATTGCGATTTTCATCATTTAGTTTATTTAGCACAATGACAAGCCTACATCTCCTTTTATATTGGTAAGACTGACCCAAGTTAAAAGAATGCATTGGTAATCATTTATCGGATATTAGCAAAAAAGTACAGACCAATGCACTATATAAACTTTTCTTGAACTGTAACCACATCAAAAGAGTTTAGTTCTCCAGTTTAGTTCACATCTAGGATGCATTCTGTGGAGAGTATGCATGTTTTCCTTGTATAAATGTGGACTTTTGTTTGGTGCTTAGATTTCTTCCCAAATGACAAAGATATGGGGTGGTGATCTTTCAAATTGTCTAAAGATATTTAAGTTGTGTGCATGTGTGTGTGTGTGTGTGTGTGTGTGTGTGTGTGTGTGTGTGTGTGTGTGTGTGTGTGTGTGTTTGTGTGTGTGTGTCTGTGTCTGTGTGTGTGTGTGTGTGTGTGTGTGTGTGTGTGTGTGTGTGTGTGTGTGTGTGTGTGTGTGTGTGTGTGTGTGTGTGTGTGTGTGTGTGTGTGTGTGTGTGAGTGAGCCTGCGCCTGTGATGGTACTACTTTTCATAAAATAATAACATCCCACACAAAAAAATGTGAAACAGGGAACACAAAAATATTTTGTAAATAAAGGTCAAGGATGAAAGTCCTCTATAAATTTTAAGGGTAACAACTGAAATGCATTGTACAGTGCAGCATCTGAAAATTCGCAATTAATAATATGCGTTTTTGCTGCCTCATCTGAAACTATGAAAGGGGTCACAGAGGCAAAGAATAAGGATACGCCACATCAAATTATGAATTTGTTTCTAATGTGTATTTTTTCCACAGTTTCCCTTTGGTGATTATGTAAATGCTTCTTATTGCACGCTCCTAAGTATTACTTGGAGATGTAGTCATCAACATGCACATTATAGAAACTAACTTTATAAGTCTTTGTAAGGTTGTTATTCAATAAATTAATTTTTACAAACTGCTCAAAACAATCCAGATTAATCCAAGGATAGATGCTGATTCTGTTTTCCATGTATCTCGTCCCACTTTACAGATATAGCATTCTACTTACAGTAATGACTGGTTTCATAAGGTTAATTAGTAATGCAGTGCTCCACCATAATCTCATCATCACTGTACAGATTACTGCTGTACTTTGGAATGCCACAGTTCATAATAACCATTTCAAATGCCAGTCTATTGTCTCTCCCTAATGATGTTTACATTACTTATTCCTGCAGATCACAGTATGAGGAATGTAAGAGATTCTGGAACTGATTAAAAGAGTGAAAAGAAAACCTTGGACTTCCTCTGTTTCCATGCCTGCACATTGGCATGAAAGCATTAAGTTGTCAGGCTGAACTAACAGGGATGCATTTTGTGTGGCACACAAAGGACTGAGCTAATAGTTGATGGCCCCATCATAGCTTTTCTGGTTCATCTGAGTTTTTGATAAGATTGGCAACCTCCAGTTCATTATGTTCTGCCTTAAATGCATTCAAATAAGTAAGGCAAAACAAACTGCAGATAAAACTATAAAGCCAGTCATTGTTAAGAAATTAAAAATGCTCTTCTAAATGGATACAAAAACACTAGCCAGTCTTTGCAGATTTTGGGGTAGAAAGTTCTTTTCACTTCACTTGCCACATTGCAATGTACAAACTATTCACAGTCTGAAAAGCAAGGCTGGTTGGTTAAAAGTTGCAGATGTCTCATCTGTTGAACTTTACCTTCTTACATAAAGCCTCTGTGTTGTACACTGAGTATTGATTATCCAGCTTATGTCTGTCATCAAGATTAGCCTTAAAGGTAGTCAAAGTAATACTTTGCTTGACCTTAGTAGTAGCTTATTCCACAGGCAGTGAATACTTTGAGTTATGATCCTGTCTCACTAGTGAGTATTGTTTATTTCTTGGTGTAGATTTAGGATCCTAATATAGGTGTTTGTAGAATCAATTGATTTGCAAAAAAGTGGAGATCAAATAGGACTGAGTCTTTCAACACAGCCAAATCATCCACTGCCATATGTTATACTGCTGAGTGGCTAGCCCTGCCATGGTGCACAGTATGTTATTGAAGCTTTCCTGTTATGAGGATACTGTACACCACAGTAGCTGCCCAAAGTGGTTGGTTTATACAACACTTCCTCCTATCAGGCACTATGTAGAGTGTTTTCTGTTGCCCACATCTCCATTCTTTGGTTAGTTTGAGATGAAAACACTCAGCATGTTTTGTGGTGGAATCACACTGAGACACAGATTACATGCAAACTCCAAACAGTCAATGGCTGGAGGTCAAGATCAAACCCTGTACCTTGTGCATGGGAGAAGAAGACCTTAATCAATATGCCAGCTGGTGTTTATGTGTCTTTTAGAGCTCAAAAAACAAGGCAGAGGTCACCTTGCCACATATATTAGACTTCCCAGTAGCAGGAGAATCATGCTAATATCACTACTAAGATAACTGAAGGAATTAAGTTCTTTTAATTTATTTGTTGGAAATTATATCAGGTTTGTTGTAAACTGATCATCTGTTATTCCACAATATACTGGAGAAGTTCAACTGAATACAGATCCTGTCTATAAGCATTTGATAGAGTACTGTCCCAGTGGGTTTCCATAATAAAGAAGGTAGACCACTTTCCTAGTATGATTTTGCTCTGGGTGGGTGACAGGTATTTGTAACATGAATCTGCCCCCATCTTAATCCCCAAATTCATTTACAGAATGCTCAGCTCTATGCTCCATCAAAATCTTTAGCTATTTACAAGACCTTAAGGTGACAAAAATCATTATTATAATAATAATTGTCATCATATCCTTCTTTATGTGGCCAAATACATATCTTAAACTTCTTTCATTAAGAGCTCACTTGGATGTATCATCCTATTTGTATGAGCTACATCATCTAATTTGTATGCACTACATATTATTGTATTTGTACGCACGACATATCATCTAATATGTACGCATTACATATTATTGTATTTGTACGCACTACATATTATTGTATTTATACGCACTACATATTATTGTATTTATACGCACAACATATCATCTTATTCAAAAATGCTATCAGAGAATCATCAGATTGACATGTTGGTGTATGTCATATTTTGTCGATATGTAAGGAAGCCATCTGTAATTGTATATAATGCTGCTGGAGCTATATAATAGATTGTTGCAAATTTGCTGTGTGAGCAATAAATAAAATGAACCTTACATGTACAAACTCCATTCTGTGGGTCAAACTGAACAAATAATATAACTAGTGGGTCTATAAAACTCATCACTTGTGATTCTAGGTAGGAGCCGCAAGGGAAGTTTATATTTGAAGGTCCTGTTTGAACTTGGGCTATGATGTAGAGGTAGAAAGGTACATCTCTAAGGCTCAGTTGCTTTAAGAAATGTCCAAGGAAAATCAAGGGTCAAAACACAAGACTTAGATAATTGCTAAAAATGAATGAACAAAAATACTCCAAAAATGCATTTATGTAGACAAATATGTTAACTACAAAACTCCATGTAAGTGGTGAGGTAGGAAGCTGATAGTGAAATGAATGCAGGGAGTACTGAACTGTTACAGACAAGTTAAGAAATGGCTGCCACATAACAAGGTTAATTATTAGGTGACTGTCAGATCTTGTTTGATTTGAAGAGACTCATTAATGTTTCAAGCCTGTTACAGCTAAAAGTATAAATATACATAGAAATAATAAGCTCCTTTTCAAAAGTTCTCAGAGTGAGCCCATACAAATCAGGTGAGGCCATACATATCAATAAATGGCAACCAAACAGGAAAAATTATTGCTGTTCAGCAGGAGAATCATTTTTCTAATCTCTCATTTCTCACAATACCTGTTGTTGGTAAAATTTGCAAGAGAAGTCATGCCACAACAGAAGGCAAGATAAAAGTATCATCAATGTTTTTGTGGTAATAGCAGGAAACAACACCATGCAGACAAACTATTTGTTCCAAGATGTGGCAAAGGCACACTGGCAACAAATCATACTTTACAAATTACCCCAAACTGATGCCCATATAAGAGAATCCATGTTTATCATGAGAAAACATATACAGTCGCTATAAGTAGACGACACTGAAAGCAACTGCCAGAAATGTCTAAATTAGAAATTAGTCCAAAAAACTTAGGTATCAAGGCAGTCTGTTAACATCACCTAACTCCAGATTAAGAAGGCATATGTTATTTTCTTCTTTACTGTCTGACCTACATCATTATTAATGATAACATACCTTTGTCTTGGGGACAATTTACTTTCTACACCGTGCTGTTGTAACAGCATATACCTTTCAGTTATATTTGTAAAATGTATGTTTCTCTTCTTCTGTGGGTTCCAATGAGAGTAGGGTATGGTTTCAAGGCTCAGTAGATTTTTCTGGATTTGGCAATTTGGCATGTAGGCAGGTTACATCACAGGTGCTTTAGAAGTGGACTATATTTTACTGGCCCCTAAACTCTTTTTTTTTTCAAGCAATATTTTCTTGCAGTGTGAGCTAAGCTTTAGAACAACAAATGTGTAACTGACTTGTGAAAAATGGTCCCCTAGCTGCTTGAAAGCCTTCTCTAACTTTATCATTAACGATGCCAGCACAGCTGGATCTGTTTCTATATCTCTTTCACTATCTTTATTGTGTTCAGTATGGATTCTTATATCTCTAGACAAATATTTAATTTGAGTCAGAAAGTTGGCAGCTTGCTGTTTATACTATTTATGGTACATCTAGTAATTATTATGGCCTTCTGCTCCCTCCCTCTGTCTATCTGTTCTGAAGTCTCATGATTTCTTAAATGTGGCTGTGAGGTCAGCTTTAAACAAGGTCTTTGGGTCTGCAAATCACATTTCAGCATGCTGGCCAATTTGTGCAGTTTGTTATTCTTACATACAACCAAATATCCAGTCTTTCATCTTTTCACTAGAGCTGAGGATTTAAAAGCATCTAGGGATCAGCATTTAAGCTTCTCTTCTTTTAATTATTTTTAAATGAACATTGCATTTAGTCATTATTTATTCTGATTGTCCCATCCTATTTGGTCTCAGCTGTGCATAGATAAAAGATTTGTCACAGTACACTTGAATATTTTCCAAATGAATGAATGAATGAATGAATGAATGAATGAATGAATGAATAAATAGGATACCATCATCAGACAGATGACATCACTTGGATTCCTTCTGAACTGCTGATCATGGCATAATGATGTCATAGTTCTTTTGCAACACAAGGGAAATTAATTGTTCTATTTAATATTATATCCAAGGGTCTCTTTTATGTCTCTGACATGCATTGACTGCACTAAAGAAATGCAGAAAATAAGATATGATTAACCCTAATCCTTCTCTGCTATTTCTTCCAAATGTGTTTCCAGTGTTTTAGCAGTCTGGTTTGTCTGAACTTCAACATACTGATGGTTTCTGGGGATACTTCTAACTGGTCCAACCCCCTACTAATTAACCGCACAGCTGTATTCTAGGACCACATTAAAAGGCCAAAGAACATCTCTGATGTACCTGCAATGGCACTATCCTTCAGAAACTACAACAATTTTACTCATACCATCATACCATCATAGATAAAAATGACATGTGCCCCTCTCTTCATTTTCTTTTGTTTATTTTAGAAATAGCCCTTACTAACTAATTCATATGAATCTCTTTAGATTATGATGCTTAGCTGTTATCAGTAAATAAAATGATAATACTACCACATATATCTAAACTCCAAATTGAAATTCAGGTTTATTAAAGTATGTATGAACTAAACACTTTGCAAAGCTGAAACAATAAAATCAGATAATCAGTTATAAAAATAAATAAAATGCAAAATAACAAACAAATGCATTTTTAAGCTAAATGTTAGACAAGAGAAACTATAAATAAACTATCATTGAGGCTTTTGTGGTAAACGCAAGAAGAAACAACACCAAGTAGACAAATGCTTTGTTCCAGGCACAGCAAAGGCACTGTGAAGATAGGTGAAGGCTGCCAGTCTAGCCAGATAGAATATTGTAGATAATTATGTCATTTGTAAATATTAATATAAGCCACAGGCTTAATTCTTAAATGGGGAAAAAATGGTTTTAAATGTGGAACTACAAAAATGTGACAACAGTGCACACTGCTGTAACAAAGCTAATAAGGCAATTCTTTGATGTCAAAACTTGGATCCAATATGTCTGGATGAAGGAATTCTGGCTATTGTCTTGACACCAGAGTTAATTGCTAGAATTTGCATATATACATTTTTTTATTGTTCTGGCTTCCTGACCAGCTCCAAGATCAAGGGCTATTAAACTCTGAGAATCTGTTAGCCTGGGAACCAGAAAGAAATGATGTAATCTGAAATGAATCAATGGCACTGTGTTATCAATTTAAGGACAGAAAGAATGAAAGCTTATGAGCATTTGTCTTGAGAAAATCCAACTCACCAGATCTCTGCCTGTGTCTAGATGTAAGTAGGATTTTAGAACTATGTTTTCTGTTATATATAGCTAGGAAATAGGAAGATTAGGTTAGATCGTTTTTCTGTGATGTCATAACTTTTCTACTGTATTATTTTAAATATTTCTCTGTGATCCCTGAACTCTTGACTAACACTGTCTAGTAAGAAGTATTGTCTTGTGTTTTTATTATCTATTATTAAATATTTTTGAACCTTTCAACTGTGGCTGTTTTGTCTAGAGATAATTTAAGCTCTAAGAGTACATTGCATGTATATAGTGATACTATGCCAAGTCACTCCACATAAGTCTTGACTGTTTGGTTGCACTTACCATTTGGATAATAATATTGCAGAGTAATATCTGGACACCCTTCATAAGGGCCTTTGAGTACCTGATAAATATTAGCTGGGTGGTGGCAGTAATTTCTAATGTATAGTCTGGGTAAAAGGGGCACAGCTGGAGAACCTGTGCTAGACTTCCCCAGGAGTGTCTGTGTGGTTGTATAAAGTCTTATCTCAAAATGTGTGTATGTGTGTGTGTGTCAGATACTTGGGCATGGACACGAAGCACTGGTTGAACAGAGAGGCTGCTGGAGGTTTTAGCTTGCCCACTAGGCTGAGATCTGATCCCTATAGCTGTGCCAGTGAGGAGTATTATTGGGGACTTGGAGAGAAAGGCAGAAACCAGCCCCAGACTGACTGTGATCTCTGTGTGCTCTTAAGGGAAATTGTACTTTACTGTGTGTGTATTTATTATCCTTTCCCTATATGGATGCCCCTCACTGGTGTTAGTGGTGAGGTTGAGACTACTTGATTGCTGGGGCAGTGCACGGGTGTCACAAATTAATTGTTTGGCAGTGGTGTGATATCCATACCACATACTAATAACTTGTAGTGGTGTGGGTAGAGTGAATTCCTGTAGTTTGTGTACAGTGATCACTGTAGGTGTTTTTGTACTCTAAATCAGCCACACAGTGAATACTCAGAGTTCAGATTACAATTGTTTTATTTCTTTTGTTAGCTTAGTCAGGGAGAGCAGGCAGCATGTCAGCAGAGGAGTACAAAAATCTGGCAAAGAGCCAGATGGCTGACATGTGCCAGGCTAGCAGACTGGTGCATGGAAACCTAAGGCAGACATGATTGCAGCTGTGGTCACAGCTGCATCAGAAAACA
Source organism: Protopterus annectens (assembly GCF_019279795.1). Taxonomy (NCBI): domain Eukaryota; kingdom Metazoa; phylum Chordata; order Ceratodontiformes; family Protopteridae; genus Protopterus; species Protopterus annectens. The sequence goes on along the minus strand of NC_056726.1, from coordinate 1,314,916,968 downwards.
GAAACCAGGGGGCATGGCCAAGATGCCTAAGTGTTAGCAGCACTTCTCTGAAGCTCTGTCTTTAAAGATTGTTTCTGACATGATTTTTAGATTTTAACCTAAATAATTTCAAAATATTTTATCACACGTTGTATTTCTTGGTACTGTGGATTATTAACAAAGAAGAAATTTTGGATTCTGTCTATGCACACTGAGCAGAGTAGAGGAGAGGAGTTGACTACAACTCTTAGCTGAGATATATAAGTATCCTGGTTTTTCGATTATTTATACTGATTATTGTTTCTAGCAATTTATATATAGCACTTTTTATTGCCTGCTGCATAGTTTTTGAGTGTATTTTTATTGCTTTTAACTAATCTGCATGAGTGACTGATTTGTTTGCAGTTAAAAGCATTCTGTAGAGTCTCATTGCTCCTTTATCTGTTTAAAAACTTTCATTTTGTGGCCTTCTGTAGTGCTTACTGTCTGTAGGGTAATAGCTTTAGTATTGTCCTAGTACAGAATTGCTGGCTCTGGGCTTGTTTGTTTATAAAGTGATTGTTCAAAGCACATGAACAGACAATCTTGAATTAGCTGAAGCCTTTCTTTACCTTGGCTAGATTATGTTAATTGGCTGCTGGCTAGTGGGGGCTGGTTCTTTTGTGAAGTTGTCTAAGGCTGTATCTTCTGGTATTTAAGTCCTAACTTTGAGAGGGTATCTGTCTATACACACTGAGCAGAGTGGAGGAGAGGTGTTGACTACAACTCTTAGCTGAGATATATAAGTATTCTGTTTTTTTCGATTATTTATACTGATTATTGCTTCTAGCAATTTGTATATAGCACTTTGTATTGCCTGCTGCATAGTTTTTGAGTGTATTTTTATTGCTATTAACTAACCTGCATGGGTAACTGATTTGCTTTCAGTTAAAAGCATTCTGTAGAGTCTCATTGCTCCTTTAACTGTTTAAAAACTTTCATTTTGCAGCTTTCGGCAGTGCTTGCTGTCTGTAGGCTAATAGCTTTAGTATTGTCCTAGTTCAGAATTGCTGGCTCTGAGTTTGTTTGTTTATACAGTGATTGTTCAAAGCACATGAAAATGCCATCTTGAAATAGCTGAAGCCTTTCTTTACCTTGGCAAGATTGTGTTAATTGGCTGCTGGCTAGTGGGGGCTGGTTCTTTTGTGAAGTTGACTAAGGTTGTATCTTCTGGTATTTAATCCCTAATGTTGAGAGGTTTTCTGTCTATACACACTGAGGAGAGTGGAAGAGAGGTGTTGACTACAACTCTTAGCTGAGATATATAAGTATCCTGTTTTTTTCGATTTATACTGATTATTGTTTCCAGCAATTTATATATAGCACTTTCTATTGCCTGCTGCATAGCTTTTGAGTGTATTTTTATTGCTATTAACTAATCCACAAAGGTAACTGATTTGTTTTCAGTTAAAAGCATTCTGAAGAGTCCCATTGCTCCTTTATCTGTTTAAAACTTTCATTTTGTGGCTTTCTGTAGTGCTTACTGTGTGTAGGCTAAAAGCTTTAGTATTGTCCCAGTTCAGAATTGCTGGCTCTGGGCATTTTTATTTATACAGTGATTTTTAAAAGCAGATGAACAGGCCATCAGTAATTAGCTGAAGCCTTTCTTTACCTTGGCTAGATTGTGTTAATTGGCTGCTTGCTAGTGGAGACTGGTTCTTTTGTGAAGTTGTCTAAGGCTGTATCTTCTGGTATTTAAGCCCTAACTTTGAGAGGGTTTCTGTCTATACACACTGAGGAGAGTGGAAGAGAGGTGTTGACAACAACTCTTAGCTGAGATATATAAGTATCTTGTTTTTTCGATTATTTATACTGATTATTGTTTCTAGCAATTTATATATAGCACTTTTTATTGCCTGCAGCATAGCTTTTGAGTGTATTTTAATTACTATTAACTAACCTGCATGGGTAACTGATTTATTTGCAGTTAAAAGCATTCTGTACAGTCTCATTGCTCCTTTAACTGTTTAAAAGCTTTCATTTTGTGGCTTTCTGCAGTGCTTACTGTCTGTAGGCTAATAGCTTTAGTATTGTCCTAGTTCAGAAATGCTGGCTCTGGGCTTGTTTGTTTATACAGTGATTGTTCAAAGCACATGAAAATGCCATCTTGAGTTAGCTGAAGCCTTTCTTTACCTTGGCTAGATTGTGTTAATTTGCTGCTGGCTAGTGGGGGCTGGTTCTTTTGTGAAGTTGTCTAAGGCTGTATCTTCTGGTATTTAAGCCCTAACTTTGAGAGGGTTTCTGTCTATACACACTGAGCAGAGTGGAGGAGAGGTGTTGACTACATCTCTTAGCTGAGATATATAAGTATCCTGTTTTTTTTCGATTATTTATATTGATTATTGTTTCTATCAATTTATCAATAGCACTTTTTATTGCCTGCTGCATAGTTTTTGAGTGTATTTTGATTGTTATTAACTAATCTGCACAGGTAACTGATTTGGTGGAGTTAAAAGCATTCTGTAGAGTCTCATTGCTCCTTTATCTGTTTAAAAACTTTCATTTTGTGGCTTTCTGTAGTGCTTACTGTCTGTAGGCTAATAGCTTTAGTATTGTCCTAGTTCAGAATTGCTGGCTCTGGGCTTGTTTGTTTATACTGTGATTGTTCAAAGCACATGAAAATGCTATCCTGAATTAGCTGAAGCCTTTCTTTACCTTGGCTAGATTGTGTTAATTGGCTGCTGGCTAGTGGGCCCTGGTTCTTTTGTGAAGTTGTCTAAGGCTGTAACTTCTGGTATTTAAGCCCTAACTTTGAGAGGGTTTCTGTCTATACACACTGAGCAGAGTGGAGGAGAGGTGTTGACTACAACTCTTAGCTGAGATATATAAGTATCCTGTTTTTTTTTTCAATTATTTATACTGATTATTGTTTCTAGCAATTTATATATAGCACTTTCTATTGCCTGCTGCATAGTTTTTGAGTGTATTTTTATTGCTATTAACTAATATGCACAGGTAACTGATTTGTTTGCAGTTAAAAGCATTCCGTAGAGTCTCATTGCTCCTTTGTCTGTTTAAAAACTTTCATTTTGTGGCTTTCTGTAGTGCTTACTGTCTGTAGGCTAATATCATTAGTATTGTCCTAGTTCAGAATTCATGGCTCTGGGCTAGTTTATTTATACAGTGATTGTTCATAGCACATGAACAGGCCATCTTGAATTAGCTGAAGCCTTTCTTTACCTTGGCTAGATTGTGTTAATTGGCTGCTGGCTAGAGGGGGATGGTTGTTTTGTGAAGTGGTCTAAGGCTGTATCTTCGTGTATTTAAGCCCTAACTTTGAGAGGGTTTCTGTCTATACACACTGAGCAGAGTGGTGGAGAGGTGTTGATTACATCTCTTAGCTGAGATATATAAGTATCCTGTTTTTTCGATTATTTATACTGATTATTGTTTCTAGCAGTTTATATATAGCACTTTTTATTGCCTGCTGCATAGTTTTTGAGTGTATATTTATTGCTATTAACTAATCTGCACAGGTAACTGATTTGTTTGCAGTTAAAAGCATTCTGTAGAGTCTCATTGCTCCTTTATCTGTTTAAAAACTTTCATTTTGTGGCTTTCTGTAGTGCTTACTGTCTGTAGGCTAATAGCTTTAGTATTGTCCTAGTTCAGAATTGCTGGCTCTGGGCTTGTTTGTTTATACTGTGATTGTTCAAAGCACATGAACAGGCCATCTTCAATTAGCTGAAGCCTTTCTTTACCTTGGCTAGATTGTGTTAATTGGCTGCTGGCTAGTGGGGGCTGGTTCTTTTGTGAAGTTGTCTAAGGTTGTATCTTCTGGTATTTAAGCTCTAACTTTGAGAGGGTTTCTGTCTATACACAGTGAGCAGAGTGGAGGAAAGGTGTTGACTACAACTCTTAGCTGAGATATATAAGTATCCTGTTTTTTTCGATTATTTATACTGATTATTGTTTCTAGCAATTTATATATAGCACTTTTTATTGCCTGCTGTATAATTTTTGAGTGTATTTTTATTGCTCTTAGCTAATCTGCACAGGTAACTGATTTGTTTCCAGTTAAAAGCATTCTGTAGAGTTTCATTGATCCTTTATCTGTTTAAAAACTTTCATTTTGTGGCTTTCTGTAGTGCTTATGGTCTGTAAGCTAATAGCTTTAGTATTGTCCTAGTTCAGAATTGCTGGCTCTGGGCTTGTTTGCTTATACAGTGATTGTTCAAAGGACATGAATAGTGCATCTTGAATTAGCTGAAGCCTTTCTTTACCTTGGCCAGATTGTGTTAATTGGCTGCTGGCTAGTGGGGGCTGATTGTGTTGTGACGTTGTCTAAGGTTGTATCTTCTGGTATTTAAGCCCTAACTTTGAGAGGGTTTCTGTCTATACACACTGAGCAGAGTGGAGGAGAGGTGTTGACTAAAACTCTTAGCTGAGATATAGAAGTATCCTGTTTTTTCGATTATTTATACTGATTATTGTTTCTAGCAATTTATATATAGCACTTTTTATTGCCTGCTGCATAGTTTTTGAGGGTGTTTTTATTGCTATTAACTAATCTCCACAGGTAACTGATTTGTTTCCAATTAAAAGCATTCTGTAGAGTCTCATTGCTCCTTTATCTGTTTAAAAACTTTCATTTTGTGGCTTTCTGTAGTGCTTACTATCTGTAAGCTAATAGCTTTAGTATTGTCCTAGTTCAGAATTGCTGGCTCTGGGCTTGTTTGTTTATACAGTGATTGTTCAAAGCACATGAACAGGCCACCTTGAATTAGCTGAAGCCTTTCTTTACCTTGGTTAGATTGTGTTAATTGGCTGCTGGCTTGTGGGGACTGGTTGTTTTGTGAAGTTGTCTAAGGTTGTATCTTCTGGTATTTAAGCCCTAACCTTGAGAGGTTTTATGTCTATACACACTGAGCAGAGTGGAGGAGAGGTGTTGACTACAACTCTTACCTGAGATATATAAGTATCCTGTTTTTTTATTATTTATACTGATTATTGTTTCTAGCAATTTATATATAGCACTTTCTATTGCCTGCTGCATAGTTTTTGAGTGTATTTTTATTGCTATTAACTAATCTGCACAGGTAACTGATTTGTTTGCAGTTAAAAGCATTATGTAGAGTCTCATTGCTCCTTTATCTGTTTAAAAACTTTCATTTTCTGACTTTCTGTAGTGCTTACTGCCTGTAGGCTAATAGCATTGGTATTGTCCTAGTTCAGAATTGGCTCTGGGCTTGTTTCTTTATACAGTGATTGTTTACAGCACTTAAACAGGCCATGTTGGATTAGCTGAAGCCTTTCTTTACCTTGGCTAGATTGTGTTAATTGGCTGCTGGCTAGTGGGGGCTGGTTGTTTTGTGAAGTTGTCTGAGGTTGTATCTTCTGGTATTTAAGCCTTAACTTTGAGAGGGTTTCTGTCTATACACACTGAACAGAGTGGAGGAGAGGTGTTGACTACAACTCTTAGCTGAGATATATAAGTATCCTGTTTTTTTATAATTTATACTGATTATTGTTTCTAGCAATTTATATATAGCATTTTTATTGCCTGCTGCATAGTTTTTGAGTGTATTTTTATTGCAATTAACTAATCTGCATGGGTATCTGATTTGTTTGCAGTTAAAAGCATTCTGTAGAGTCTAATTGCTCATTTATCTGTTTAAAAACTTTCATTTTGTGGCTTTCTGTAGTGCTTACTGTCTGTAGGCTAATAGCTTTAGTATTGCCCTAGTTCAGAATTGCTGGCTCTGGGCTTGCTTGTTTATACAGTGATTTTTCAAAGCACATGAACAGGCCATCTTGAATTAGCTGAAGCCTTTCTTTACCTTGGCTTGATTGTGTTAATTGGCTGCTGGCTAGTGGGGGCTGGTTCTTTTGTGAAGTTCTCTTAGGCTGTATATTATGTTATTTAAGCCCTAACGTTGAGATGGTTTCTGTCTATACACACTGAGCAGAGTGGAGGAGAGGTGTTGACTACAACTCTTAGCTGAGATATATAAGTATCCTGTTTTTTTTTTGGTTATTTATACTGATTATTGTTTCTGGCAATTTATATATAGCACTTTCTTTTGCCTGCTGCATAGTTTTTGAGTGTATTTTTATTGCTATTAACTAATCTGCACAGGTAACTGATTTCTTGGCAGATAAATGTTTTCTGTAGAGTCTCATTGCTCCTTTATCTGTTTATCAACTTTCATTTTGTGACTTTCTGTTGTGCTTACTGTCTGTAGGCTAATAGCTTTAGAATTGTCCTAGTTCAGAATTCCTGGCTCTGGGCTTGTTTATTTATACAGTGATTGTTGAAAGCACATGAACAGGCCATCTTGAATTAGCTGAAGTCTTTCTTTACCTTGGCTAGATTGTGTTAATTGGCTGCTGGCTAGTGGGGGATGGTTGTTTGTGAAGTTGTCTAAGGCTGTATCTTCTGGTATTTAAGCCCTAACTTTGAGAGGGTTTCTGTCTATACACACTGAGCAGAGTAGAGGAGAGGTGTTGACTACATCTCATAGCTGAGATATATAAGTATCCTGTTTTTTCGATTATTTATACTGATTATTGTTTCTAGCAATTTATATATAGCACTTTTTATTGCCTGCTGCATAATTTTTTAGTGTATTTTTATTGCTATTAACTAATCTGCACAGGTAACTGATTTCTTTGCAGTTAAAAGCATTCTGTAGAGTCTCATTGCTCCTTTATCTGTTTAAAAACTTTCATTTTGTGGCTTTCTGTAGTGCTTACTGTCTGTAGGCTAATAGCTTTAGTATTGTCCTAGTTCAGAATTCCTGGCTCTGGGCTAGTTTATTTATACAGTGATTGTTCAAAGCACATGAACAGGCCATCTTGAATTAGATGAAGCCTTTCTTTACCTTGGCTAGATTGTGTTAATTGGCTGCTGGCTAGAGGGGGATGGTTGTTTTGTGAAGTGGTCTAAGGGTGTATCTTCTGGTATTTAAGCCCTAACTTTGAGAGGGTTTCTGTCTATACACACTGAGGAGAGTGGAGGAGAGGTGTTGACAACAACACTTAGCTGAGATATATAAGTATCTTGTTTTTTCGGTTATTTATACTGATTATTGTTTCTAGCAATTTATATATAGCACTTTTTATTGCCTGCAACATAGCTTTTGAGTGTATTTTTACTGCTATTAACTAATCTGCACAGGTAACTGATTTGTTTGCAGTTAAAAGCATTCTTTAGAGTCTCATTGCTCCTTTATCTGTTTAAAAACTTTCATTTTGTGACTTTCTGTAGTGCTTACTGTCTGTAGGCTAATAGCTTTAGTATTGTCCTAGTTCACAAATGCTGGCTCTGGGCTTGTTTGTTTATACAGTGATTGTTCAAAGCACATGAACAGGCCATCTTGAACTTGATGAAGCCTTTCTTTACCTTGGCTAGATTGTGTTAATTGGCTGCTGGCTAGAGGGGGATGGTTGTTTTGTGAAGTGGTCTAAGGGTGTATCTTCTGGTATTTAAGCCCTAACTTTGAGAGGGTTTCTGTCTATACACACTGAGGAGAGTGGAGGAGAGGTGTTGACAACAACACTTAGCTGAGATATATAAGTATCTTGTTTTTTTCGATTATTTATACTGATTATTGTTTCTAGCAATTTATATATAGCACTTTTTATTGCCTGCTGCATAGTTTTGAGTGTATTTTTATTGCTATTAACTAATCTGCACAGGTAACTGATTTGTTTGCAGTTAAAAGCATTCTGTAGAGTCTCATTGCTCCTTTATCTGTTTAAAAACTTTCATTTTGTGGCTTTCTGTAGTGCTTACTGTCTGTAGGCTAATAGCTTTAGTATTGTCCTAGTTCAGAATTGCTGGCTCTGGGCTTGTTTGTTTATACAGTGATTGTTCAAAGCACATGAACAGGCCATCTTGAATTAGCTGAAACCTTTCTTTACCTTGGCTAGATTGTGTTAATTGGCTGCTGGCTAGAGGGGGATGGTTGTTTTGTGAAGTTGTCTAAGGCTGTATCTTCTGGTATTTAAGCCCTAACTTTGAGAGGGTTTCTGTCTATACACACTGAGCAGAGTGGAGGAGAGGTGTTGACTACAACTCTTAGCTGAGATATATAAGTATCCTGTTTTTTTCGATTATTTATACTGATTATTGTTTCTAGCAATTTATATATAGCACTTTTTATTGCCTGCTGCATAGTTTTTGAGTGTATTTTTATTGCTATTAACTAATCTGCACAGGTAACTGATTTGTTTGCAGTTAAAAGCATTCTGTAGAGTCTCATTGCTCCTTTATCTGTTTAAAACTTTCATTTTGTGGCTTTCTGTAGTGCTTACTGTCTGTAGGCTAATAGCTTTAGTATTGTCCTAGTTCAGAATTGCTGGCTCTGGGCTTGTTTGTTTATACAGTGATTGTTCAAAGCACATGAACAGGCCATCTTGAATTAGCTGAAGCCTTTCTTTACCTTGGCTAGATTGTGTTAATTGGCTGCTGGCTAGTGGGGGCTGGTTCTTTTGTGAAGTTGTCTAAGGTTGTATCTTCTGGTATTTAAGCCCTAACTTTGAGAGGGTTTCTGTCTATACACACTGAGCAGAGTGGAGGAGAGGTGTTGACTACAACTCTTAGCTGAGATATATAAGTATCCTGTTTTTTCGATTATTTATACTGATTATTGTTTCTAGCAATTTATATATAGCACTTTTTATTGCCTGCTGCATAGTTTTGAGTGTATTTTTACTGCTATTAACTAATCTGCACAGGTAACTGATTTGTTTGCAGTTAAAAGCATTCTGTAGAGTCTCATTGCTCCTTTATCTGTTTAAAAACTTTCATTTTGTGGCTTTCTGTAGTGCTTACTGTCTGTAGGCTAATAGCTTTAGTATTGTCCTAGTTCAGAATTGCTGGCTCTGGGCTTGTTTGTTTATACAGTGATTGTTCAAAGCACATGAACAGGCCATCTTGAATTAGCTGAAGCCTTTCTTTACCTTGGCTAGATTGTGTTAATTGGCTGCTGGCTAGTGGGGGCTGGTTCTTTTGTGAAGTTGTCTAAGGTTGTATCTTCTGGTATTTAAGCCCTAACTTTGAGAGGGTTTCTGTCTATACACACTGAGCAGAGTGGAGGAGAGGTGTTGACTACAACTCTTAGCTGAGATATATAAGTATCCTGTTTTTTTTGATTATTTATACTGATTATTGTTTCTAGCAATTTATATATAGCACTTTTTATTGCCTGCTGCATAGTTTTTGAGTGTATTTTTATTGCTATTAACTAATCTGCACAGGTAACTGATTTGTTTGCAGTTAAAAGCATTCTGTAGAGTCTCATTGCTCCTTTATCTGTTTAAAAACTTTCATTTTGTGGCTTTCTGTAGTGCTTACTGTCTGTAGGCTAATAGCTTTAGTATTGTCCTAGTTCAGAATTGCTGGCTCTGGGCTTGTTTGTTTATACAGTGATTGTTCAAAGCACATGAACAGGCCATCTTGAAATAACTGAAGTGTTTCTTTACCTTGGCTAGATTGTGTTAATTGGCTGCTGGCTAGTGGGGATTCGTTCTTTTGTGAAGTTGTCTAAGGTTGTTTCTTCTGGTATTTAAGCCCTAACTTTGAGAGGGTTTCTGTCTATACACACTGAGCAGAGTGGAGGAGAGGTGTTGACTACAACTCTTAGCTGAGATATATAAGTATCCTGTTTTTTTGATTATTTATACTGATTATTGTTTCTAGCAATTTATATATAGCACTTTTTATTGCCTGCTGCATAGTTTTTGAGTGTATTTTTATTGCTATTAACTAATCTGCACAGGTAACTGATTTGTTTGCAGTTAAAAGCATTCTGTAGAGTCTCATTGCTCCTTTATCTGTTTAAAACTTTCATTTTGTGGCTTTCTGTAGTGCTTACTGTCTGTAGGCTAATAGCTTTAGTATTGTCCTAGTTCAGAATTGCTGGCTCTGGGCTTGTTTGTTTATACAGTGATTGTTCAAAGCACATGAACAGGCCATCTTGAATTAGCTGAAGCCTTTCTTTACCTTGGCTAGATTGTGTTAATTGGCTGCTGGCTAGTGGGGGCTGGTTCTTTTGTGAAGTTGTCTAAGGCTGTATCTTCTGGTATTTAAGCCCTAACTTTGAGAGGGTTTCTGTCTATACACACTGAGCAGAGTGGAGGAGAGGTGTTGACTACAACTCTTAGCTGAGATATATAAGTATCCTGTTTTTTTGATTATTTATACTGATTATTGTTTCTAGCAATTTATATATAGCACTTTTTATTGCCTGCTGCATAGTTTTTGAGTGTATTTTTATTGCTATTAACTAATCTGCACAGGTAACTGATTTGTTTGCAGTTAAAAGCATTCTGTAGAGTCTCATTGCTCCTTTATCTGTTTAAAAACTTTCATTTTGTGGCTTTCTGTAGTGCTTACTGTCTGTAGGCTAATAGCTTTAGTATTGTCCTAGTTCAGAATTGCTGGCTCTGGGCTTGTTTGTTTATACAGTGATTGTTCAAAGCACATGAACAGGCCATCTTGAATTAGCTGAAGCCTTTCTTTACCTTGGCTAGATTGTGTTAATTGGCTGCTGGCTAGTGGGGGATGGTTGTTTGTGAAGTTGTCTAAGGCTGTATCTTCTGGTATTTAAGCCCTAACTTTGAGAGGGTTTCTGTCTATACACACTGAGCAGAGTGGAGGAGAGGTGTTGACTACAACTCTTAGCTGAGATATATAAGTATCCTGTTTTTTCGATTATTTATACTGATTATTGTTTCTAGCAATTTATATATAGCACTTTTTATTGCCTGCTGCATAGTTTTTGAGTGTATTTTTATTGCTATTAACTAATCTGCACAGGTAACTGATTTGTTTGCAGTTAAAAGCATTCTGTAGAGTCTCATTGCTCCTTTATCTGTTTAAAAACTTTCATTTTGTGGCTTTCTGTAGTGCTTACTGTCTGTAGGCTAATAGCTTTAGTATTGTCCTAGTTCAGAATTGCTGGCTCTGGGCTTGTTTGTTTATACAGTGATTGTTCAAAGCACATGAACAGGCCATCTTGAATTAGCTGAAGCCTTTCTTTACCTTGGCTAGATTGTGTTAATTGGCTGCTGGCTAGTGGGGGCTGGTTGTTTTGTGAAGTTGTCTAAGGTTGTATCTTCTGGTATTTAAGCCCTAACTTTGAGAGGGTTTCTGTCTATACACACTGAGCAGAGTGGAGGAGAGGTGTTGACTACAACTCTTAGCTGAGATATATAAGTATCCTGTTTTTTTCGATTATTTATACTGATTATTGTTTCTAGCAATTTATATATAGCACTTTTTATTGCCTGCTGCATAGTTTTTGAGTGTATTTTATTGCTATTAACTAATCTGCACAGGTAACTGATTTGTTTGCAGTTAAAAGCATTCTGTAGAGTCTCATTGCTCCTTTATCTGTTTAAAAACTTTCATTTTGTGGCTTTCTGTAGTGCTTACTGTCTGTAGGCTAATAGCTTTAGTATTGTCCTAGTTCAGAATTGCTGGCTCTGGGCTTGTTTGTTTATACAGTGATTGTTCAAAGCACATGAACAGGCCATCTTGAATTAGCTGAAGCCTTTCTTTACCTTGGCTAGATTGTGTTAATTGGCTGCTGGCTAGTGGGGGCTGGTTGTTTTGTGAAGTTGTCTAAGGCTGTATCTTCTGGTATTTAAGCCCTAACTTTGAGAGGGTTTCTGTCTATACACACTGAGCAGAGTGGAGGAGAGGTGTTGACTACAACTCTTAGCTGAGATATATAAGTATCCTGTTTTTTCGATTATTTATACTGATTATTGTTTCTAGCAATTTATATATAGCACTTTTTATTGCCTGCTGCATAGTTTTTGAGTGTATTTTTATTGCTATTAACTAATCTGCACAGGTAACTGATTTGTTTGCAGTTAAAAGCATTCTGTAGAGTCTCATTGCTCCTTTATCTGTTTAAAAACTTTCATTTTGTGGCTTTCTGTAGTGCTTACTGTCTGTAGGCTAATAGCTTTAGTATTGTCCTAGTTCAGAATTGCTGGCTCTGGGCTTGTTTGTTTATACAGTGATTGTTCAAAGCACATGAACAGGCCATCTTGAATTAGCTGAAGCCTTTCTTTACCTTGGCTAGATTGTGTTAATTGGCTGCTGGCTAGTGGGGGCTGGTTGTTTTGTGAAGTTGTCTAAGGCTGTATCTTCTGGTATTTAAGCCCTAACTTTGAGAGGGTTTCTGTCTATACACACTGAGCAGAGTGGAGGAGAGGTGTTGACTACAACTCTTAGCTGAGATATATAAGTATCCTGTTTTTTTCGATTATTTATACTGATTATTGTTTCTAGCAATTTATATATAGCACTTTTATTGCCTGCTGCATAGTTTTTGAGTGTATTTTTATTGCTATTAACTAATCTGCACAGGTAACTGATTTGTTTGCAGTTAAAAGCATTCTGTAGAGTCTCATTGCTCCTTTATCTGTTTAAAAACTTTCATTTTGTGGCTTTCTGTAGTGCTTACTGTCTGTAGGCTAATAGCTTTAGTATTGTCCTAGTTCAGAATTGCTGGCTCTGGGCTTGTTTGTTTATACAGTGATTGTTCAAAGCACATGAACAGGCCATCTTGAATTAGCTGAAGCCTTTCTTTACCTTGGCTAGATTGTGTTAATTGGCTGCTGGCTAGTGGGGCTGGTTCTTTTGTGAAGTTGTCTAAGGTTGTATCTTCTGGTATTTAAGCCCTAACTTTGAGAGGGTTTCTGTCTATACACACTGAGCAGAGTGGAGGAGAGGTGTTGACTACAACTCTTAGCTGAGATATATAAGTATCCTGTTTTTTTCGATTATTTATACTGATTATTGTTTCTAGCAATTTATATATAGCACTTTTTATTGCCTGCTGCATAGTTTTTGAGTGTATTTTATTGCTATTAACTAATCTGCACAGGTAACTGATTTGTTTGCAGTTAAAAGCATTCTGTAGAGTCTCATTGCTCCTTTATCTGTTTAAAAACTTTCATTTTGTGGCTTTCTGTAGTGCTTACTGTCTGTAGGCTAATAGCTTTAGTATTGTCCTAGTTCAGAATTGCTGGCTCTGGGCTTGTTTGTTTATACAGTGATTGTTCAAAGCACATGAACAGGCCATCTTGAATTAGCTGAAGCCTTTCTTTACCTTGGCTAGATTGTGTTAATTGGCTGCTGGCTAGTGGGGGCTGGTTGTTTTGTGAAGTTGTCTAAGGTTGTATCTTCTGGTATTTAAGCCCTAACTTTGAGAGGGTTTCTGTCTATACACACTGAGCAGAGTGGAGGAGAGGTGTTGACTACAACTCTTAGCTGAGATATATAAGTATCCTGTTTTTTTCGATTATTTATACTGATTATTGTTTCTAGCAATTTATATATAGCACTTTTATTGCCTGCTGCATAGTTTTTGAGTGTATTTTTATTGCTATTAACTAATCTGCACAGGTAACTGATTTGTTTGCAGTTAAAAGCATTCTGTAGAGTCTCATTGCTCCTTTATCTGTTTAAAAACTTTCATTTTGTGGCTTTCTGTAGTGCTTACTGTCTGTAGGCTAATAGCTTTAGTATTGTCCTAGTTCAGAATTGCTGGCTCTGGGCTTGTTTGTTTATACAGTGATTGTTCAAAGCACATGAACAGGCCATCTTGAATTAGCTGAAGCCTTTCTTTACCTTGGCTAGATTGTGTTAATTGGCTGCTGGCTAGTGGGGGCTGGTTGTTTTGTGAAGTTGTCTAAGGTTGTATCTTCTGGTATTTAAGCCCTAACTTTGAGAGGGTTTCTGTCTATACACACTGAGCAGAGTGGAGGAGAGGTGTTGACTACAACTCTTAGCTGAGATATATAAGTATCCTGTTTTTTTCGATTATTTATACTGATTATTGTTTCTAGCAATTTATATATAGCACTTTTATTGCCTGCTGCATAGTTTTTGAGTGTATTTTTATTGCTATTAACTAATCTGCACAGGTAACTGATTTGTTTGCAGTTAAAAGCATTCTGTAGAGTCTCATTGCTCCTTTATCTGTTTAAAAACTTTCATTTTGTGGCTTTCTGTAGTGCTTACTGTCTGTAGGCTAATAGCTTTAGTATTGTCCTAGTTCAGAATTGCTGGCTCTGGGCTTGTTTGTTTATACAGTGATTGTTCAAAGCACATGAACAGGCCATCTTGAATTAGCTGAAGCCTTTCTTTACCTTGGCTAGATTGTGTTAATTGGCTGCTGGCTAGTGGGGGCTGGTTCTTTTGTGAAGTTGTCTAAGGCTGTATCTTCTGGTATTTAAGCCCTAACTTTGAGAGGGTTTCTGTCTATACACACTGAGCAGAGTGGAGGAGAGGTGTTGACTACAACTCTTAGCTGAGATATATAAGTATCCTGTTTTTTTGATTATTAATACTGATTATTGTTTCTAGCAATTTATATATAGCAGCTTTTATTGCCTGCTGCATAGTTTTTGAGTGTATTTTTATTGCTATTAACTAATCTGCACAGGTAACTGATTTGTTTGCAGTTAAAAGCATTCTGTAGAGTCTCATTGCTCCTTTATCTGTTTAAAAACTTTCATTTTGTGGCTTTCTGTAGTGCTTACTGTCTGTAGGCTAATAGCTTTAGTATTGTCCTAGTTCAGAATTGCTGGCTCTGGGCTTGTTTGTTTATACAGTGATTGTTCAAAGCACATGAACAGGCCATCTTGAATTAGCTGAAGCCTTTCTTTACCTTGGCTAGATTGTGTTAATTGGCTGCTGGCTAGTGGGGGCTGGTTTTTTATGAAGTTGTCTAAGGTTGTATCTTCTGGTATTTAAGCCCTAACTTTGAGAGGGTTTCTGTCTATACACACTGAGCAGAGTGGAGGAGAGGTGTTGACTGCAACTCTTAGCTGAGATATATAAGTATCCTGTTTTTTCGATTATTTATATTGATTATTGTTTCTAGCAATTTATATATAGCACTTTTGATTGCCTGCTGCATAACTTTTTAGTGTATTTTAATTGCTATTAACTAATTTGCACAGGTAACTGATTTGTTTGCAGTTAAAAGCCTTCTGTAGAGTCTCATTGCTCCTTTATCTGTTTAAAAACTTTCATTTTGTGGCTTTCTGTAGTGCTTACTGTCTGTAGGCTAATAGCTTTAGTATTGTCCTAGTTCAGAATTGCTGGCTCTGGGCTTGTTTGTTTATACAGTGATTGTTCAAAGCACATGAACAGGCCATCTTGAATTAGCTGAAGCCTTTCTTTACCTTGGCTAGATTGTGTTAATTGGCTGCTGGCTAGTGGGGGCTGGTTCTTTTGTGAAGTTGTCTAAGGCTGTATCTTCTGGTATTTAAGCCCTAACTTTGAGAGGGTTTCTGTCTATACACACTGAGCAGAGTGGAGGAGAGGTGTTGACTACAACTCTTAGCTGAGATATATAAGTATCCTGTTTTTTTCGATTATTTATACTGATTATTGTTTCTAGCAATTTATATATAGCACTTTTTATTGCCTGCTGCATAGTTTTTGAGTGTATTTTTATTGCTATTAACTAATCTGCACAGGTAACTGATTTGTTTGCAGTTAAAAGCATTCTGTAGAGTCTCATTGCTCCTTTATCTGTTTAAAAACTTTCATTTTGTGGCTTTCTGTAGTGCTTACTGTCTGTAGGCTAATAGCTTTAGTATTGTCCTAGTTCAGAATTGCTGGCTCTGGGCTTGTTTGTTTATACAGTGATTGTTCAAAGCACATGAACAGGCCATCTTGAATTAGCTGAAGCCTTTCTTTACCTTGGCTAGATTGTGTTAATTGGCTGCTGGCTAGTGGGGAATGGTTCTTTTGTGAAGTTGTCTAAGGTAGTACTTTCTGGTATTTAAGCCCTAACTTTGAGAGGGTTTCTGTCTATACACACTGAGCAGAGTGGAGGAGAGGTGTTGACTACAACTCTTAGCTGAGATATATAAGTATCCTGTTTTTTTATTATTTATACTGATTATTGTTTCTAGCAATTTATATATAGCACTTTTGATTGCCTGCTGCATAACTTTTTAGTGTATTTTAATTGCTATTAACTAATCTGCACAGGTAACTGATTTGTTTGCACTTAAAAGCCTTCTGTAGAGTCTCATTGCTCCTTTATGTATTTAAAACTTTCATTTTGTGACTTTCTGTAGTGCTTACTGTCAGTAGGCTTATAGTTTTAATATTGTCCTAGTTCAGAATTGCTGGCTCTAGGCTTGTTTGTTTATACAGTGATTGTTCACAGCACATGAACAGGCCATATTGAATTAGATGAAGCCTTTCTTTACCTTGGCTAGATTGTGTTATTTTGCTGCTGGCTAGTGGGGGCTGGTTCTTTTGTGAAGTTGTCTAAGGCTGTATTTTCTGGTATTTAAGCCCTAACTTTGAGAGGGTTTCTGTCTATACACACTGAGCAGAGTGGAGGAGAGGTGTTGACTAGAACTCTTAGCTGAGATATATAAGTATCCTGTTTTTTTGATTATTTATACTGATTATTGTTTCTAGCAATTTATATATAGCACTTTTTATTGCCTGCTGCATAGTTTTTGAGTGTATTTTATTGCTATTAACTAATCTGCACAGGTAACTGATTTGTTTGCAGTTAAAAGCATTCTGTAGAGTCTCATTGCTCCTTTATCTGTTTAAAAACTTTCATTTTGTGGCTTTCTGTAGTGCTTACTGTCTGTAGGCTAATAGCTTTAGTATTGTCCTAGTTCAGAATTGCTGGCTCTGGGCTTGTTTGTTTATACAGTGATTGTTCAAAGCACATGAACAGGCCATCTTGAATTAGCTGAAGCCTTTCTTTACCTTGGCTAGATTGTGTTAATTGGCTGCTGGCTAGAGGGGATGGTTGTTTTGTGAAGTTGTCTAAGGCTGTATCTTCTGGTATTTAAGCCCTAACTTTGAGAGGGTTTCTGTCTATACACACTGAGCAGAGTGGAGGAGAGGTGTTGACTACAACTCTTAGCTGAGATATATAAGTATCCTGTTTTTTTCGATTATTTATACTGATTATTGTTTCTAGCAATTTATATATAGCACTTTTTATTGCCTGCTGCATAGTTTTTGAGTGTATTTTTATTGCTATTAACTAATCTGCACAGGTAACTGATTTGTTTGCAGTTAAAAGCATTCTGTAGAGTCTCATTGCTCCTTTATCTGTTTAAAAACTATCATTTTGTGGCTTTCTGTAGTGCTTACTGTCTGTAGGCTAATAGCTTTAGTATTGTCCTAGTTCAGAATTGCTGGCTCTGGGCTTGTTTGTTTATACAGTGATTGTTCAAAGCACATGAACAGGCCATCTTGAATTAGCTGAAGCCTTTCTTTACCTTGGCTAGATTGTGTTAATTGGCTGCTGGCTAGATGGGGGTGGTTGCTTTTTAAAGATGTCTAAGCCTGTATCTTCTGGTATTTAAGCCCTAACTTTGAGAGGGTTTCTGACTATACACACTGAGCAGAGTGGAGGAGAGGTGTTGACTACAACTCTTAGCTGAGATATATAAGTATCCTGTTTTTTTCGATTATTTATACTGATTATTGTTTCTAGCAATTTATATATAGCACTTTTTATTGCCTGCTGCATAGTTTTTGAGTGTATTTTATTGCTATTAACTAATCTGCACAGGTAACTGATTTGTTTGCAGTTAAAAGCATTCTGTAGAGTCTCATTGCTCCTTTATCTGTTTAAAAACTTTCATTTTGTGGCTTTCTGTAGTGCTTACTGTCTGTAGGCTAATAGCTTTAGTATTGTCCTAGTTCAGAATTGCTGGCTCTGGGCTTGTTTGTTTATACAGTGATTGTTCAAAGCACATGAACAGGCCATCTTGAATTAGCTGAAGCCTTTCTTTACCTTGGCTAGATTGTGTTAATTGGCTGCTGGCTAGTGGGGGCTGGTTCTTTTGTGAAGTTGTCTAAGGTTGTATCTTCTGGTATTTAAGCCCTAACTTTGAGAGGGTTTCTGTCTATACACACTGAGCAGAGTGGAGGAGAGGTGTTGACTACAACTCTTAGCTGAGATATATAAGTATCCTGTTTTTTTCGATTATTTATACTGATTATTGTTTCTAGCAATTTATATATAGCACTTTTTATTGCCTGCTGCATAGTTTTTGAGTGTATTTTATTGCTATTAACTAATCTGCACAGGTAACTGATTTGTTTGCAGTTAAAAGCATTCTGTAGAGTCTCATTGCTCCTTTATCTGTTTAAAAACTTTCATTTTGTGGCTTTCTGTAGTGCTTACTGTCTGTAGGCTAATAGCTTTAGTATTGTCCTAGTTCAGAATTGCTGGCTCTGGGCTTGTTTGTTTATACAGTGATTGTTCAAAGCACATGAACAGGCCATCTTGAATTAGCTGAAGCCTTTCTTTACCTTGGCTAGATTGTGTTAATTGGCTGCTGGCTAGTGGGGGCTGGTTGTTTTGTGAAGTTGTCTAAGGTTGTATCTTCTGGTATTTAAGCCCTAACTTTGAGAGGGTTTCTGTCTATACACACTGAGCAGAGTGGAGGAGAGGTGTTGACTACAACTCTTAGCTGAGATATATAAGTATCCTGTTTTTTCTAATATTTCTACTGATTATTGTTTCTAGCAATTTATATAGAGCACTTTTATTGCCTGCTGCATAGCTTTGAGTGTATTTTTATTGCTATTAACTAATCTGCATGGGTAACTGATTTGTTTGCAGTTAAAAGCATTCTGTAGAGTCTCATTGCTCCTTTATCTGTTTAAAAACTTTCATTTTGTGGCTTTCTGTAGTGCTTACTGTCTGTAGGCTAATAGCTTTAGTATTGTCCTAGTTCAGAATTGCTGGCTCTGGGCTTGTTTGTTTATACAGTGATTGTTCAAAGCACATGAACAGGCCATCTTGAATTAGCTGAAGCCTTTCTTTACCTTGGCTAGATTGTGTTAATTGGCTGCTGGCTAGTGGGGCTGGTTCTTTTGTGAAGTTGTCTAAGGCTGTATCTTCTGGTATTTAAGCCCTAACTTTGAGAGGGTTTCTGTCTATACACACTGAGCAGAGTGGAGGAGAGGTGTTGACTACAACTCTTAGCTGAGATATATAAGTATCCTGTTTTTTCGATTATTTATACTGATTATTGTTTCTAGCAATTTATATATAGCACTTTTATTGCCTGCTGCATAGTTTTTGAGTGTATTTTATTGCTATTAACTAATCTGCACAGGTAACTGATTTGTTTGCAGTTAAAAGCATTCTGTAGAGTCTCATTGCTCCTTTATCTGTTTAAAACTTTCATTTTGTGGCTTTCTGTAGTGCTTACTGTCTGTAGGCTAATAGCTTTAGTATTGTCCTAGTTCAGAATTGCTGGCTCTGGGCTTGTTTATTTATACAGTGATTGTTCAAAGCACATGAACAGGCCATCTTGAATTAGCTGAAGCCTTTCTTTACCTTGGCTAGATTGTGTTAATTGGCTGCTGGCTAGTGGAGGCTGGTTCTTTTGTGAAGTTGTCTAAGGCTGTATCTTCTGGTATTTAAGCCCTAACTTTGAGAGGGTTTCTGTCTATACACACTGAGCAGAGTGGAGGAGAGGTGTTGACTACAACTCTTAGCTGAGATATATAAGTATCCTTTTTTTTCGATTATTTATACTGATTATTGTTTCTAGCAATTTATATATAGCACTTTTTATTGCCTGCAGCATTAAAACTTTGTAGATGTTTATGTTTAAACTTT